>NC_052135.2:59131379-59440294 GCF_016086655.4 Lepeophtheirus salmonis
GTTCAGGTTGCAATTCCAAAAGAGTTGCACTTATTTAAGTCATTTTTTAACAGATATATTTATAGATATAGATTTACAGGGTAGATCCTATCTAGCGGTACACATTTTATTATTTTCAATCCGGAATCGCATTGGTACCAAATCACCGAGGAGGACAACATTACATCTTATTTCTGAACAGAGCAAGCAAGCAAGAGATGAAAAGATTCAAAATTTTCTCAAGGGCGACAAAAAATCAGGCAAAGTTTTGCTCTTTTTTGATGAAAAAAAAATTCAGTCTTGATGCCACTGTGAATAAGCAGAACAGCCACTACATCACAATCAAACATCCACACAATGTCTCACCTTCATTGAGGATGTCTTCAGACCCAGAAATCATCGTCTTGAGCGTTGTGGCCAGCACAGTCAAAGTTGGCCTCCCATTTTTTGGAGAGCAAGGAGTTGCTCAATGAACTTTTGGATTACAAAGTGCTAGCTTGAGGCAGAAAAAAGTTTATGGACAAAGTCATCGTTCAGACTTTCCTGAGGCCCTTCTCTCCAGAGGCAAACTCCTTGGACTACTCAATCCAGGTGCGTCTGGGTAGAGGGTGTGTGCTACTCCTCACAGGAGTTTCCAGTCTTTAGGCTTTCATTTGGAGGCAAAATCAAGGTCTACCTAGGATTTATTGAAGCAACTATTAGAGCTGAATGCTCACATATTGCATAAATATTGTGTCAAGTACTATTTTAAGATGATTTTGTTAAATAAATGTCATCATAAAACATCCTCTTTGAACTTTACTCTTCAAAATTGAAAATAATAAAATTTGTAGCACTAGATAAGATCCACCCTGTATAAGTCAATATTCATTAGTTAATATCTACCAACTTTTGTTGCTCGATACCAGTTTAATATTTTGATACATTCTTTTTATACAAAATAAAAATTCCCGTTAAAGCAATTTGATATACAATTGCAAAAACGCAGGATTTTTGGTTGGATGAGGCATAGCTCAGAAATTTGATGATGTTTTAATAATAAAGAACCTTTTTTTGGACACTTTCTTGAAAGTCACCATACCGAATGAGATTTTGCCAAACCAACACTATACTGAATGACCACTTTGCCGGAAAAAATAAGAAATATATTTGATGATGATAATATTTAATTTTGATTCCCATTCATATTATAACAATTTAAAAAAATAAATTTTTAATTAATTACCAATCACAAATTGTATTCATTAATTAATAATTAAGTGATTCATTTCATTATGAAAATGCTTGAATGGAACCGCTATTAGAACCCTTGCCAGGGGCGTCCCCAGGGAATGGGCTGGAGAGGTTGTAGCCCTTCCCAAATTAAGTCTTTTCACTAGAAAATTTAATATTTGAAATTCAATTTAATTTTTAATTTTTTTTTTTCCAAAAAATTTAGTTTTATGTGGACTGATTTGATTTTTTGTGAACAGCTCTGGATTTTTGAAATATTTTTCTAAAATAATTAATTTTATGAGCACAACTATGGATTTTTAAATTTAAAAAAATAATTTAATGTGAATAGCTATGGATTTTTGAAATTTTGTTCAAATGTTTAAAATTTAATTTTTGATTTTTTTTTCTATAAAATTTAATTTTAGTAAACATTGGTGGATTTTGAAATTTTTTGAGAATTGCCTTGGATTTTTAAGATTTTTTTACAAAAAATTTAATATTATTAACTTTTTTTTCAAAAAGTTTAATTTTTTGTAAACGGCTTTGGATTTTTGATTTTTTTTTCAAAAAATTTAATATATAAATTCAATTTTTTTATCAAAATTTCCATTTTTTTAGCAAATTTTTTATATGTCAATGTATCCGTTGGGGAAAGAGATTTTCGGCAAAGTGTCGTAGAACCAATATTTTTCTTCTTTCTTATTTATTCAAAAGGTCAATTTTTTATGACATAGTGGAGCTGCAAGTACCTGTTCCAATATCAAGATATTATAACACCGCTTGAAGTGATTCAGCACCCGGTGCCACTATATTATTGGCATACAGAACATCATTTGTACCAACTAAAGTAGGATAATTTGTTTATTTATCAAAAAGACAATGTCACAACGTTGAGTATCATGCAGTGCACTACTAATTTTTGATACGTCAATAATGCGTAATGGTCAAACAAACGTTCTATTCATAAACAATAGTTCAAAAGTACCAAACAATAGGGTCTAGATCAGTGGTTCTCAAATGGGGATACACGTATCTCTTGGAGTACTTGGAGCCACTCCAGGGAGTACTAGAGATTTTAAAATTTTTATACAAGTTATATAAATGATTTGTACTGGTTATAAGGGACTTGGCTAAAAAATATTTTATAAGTACTACACCACTGGAAAAAGGTTGAGAATCCCTGGTCTAGATAATTATATAAATTCTTAAACATATAATGTGTATATAGATTTCCCCTGGTGGATATCCAATCCATCATGAAACAATAAGACAATATATATATAATTAATTTGATAAAAAGAAAAGGGAGGGAAAAAAGAATGGCTTGAAAAGACCCTCGTATAATGCAGTAGTCCCCAACGACTGTTTAGTGAGCCATTAGTAAAGATGTTTTTTTTTTTTTTTTTGTTTTTTTGTAATAGTGCAAGGAGAAGGCGGTCCATATCGTACTACTAAATTAAGACATTTGTTAATATTTGCTGCATGTTCTACCATTTGGGGGGAGAAAATGAAAGATTAAAGAGGAGCACCATTTACATTTAAAATAGCATTAGTGCAGGGAATATATTGTAATTATGTTTAACTTCTTGCATATTTATTTCATTGTACATTTTTAAATCAATTTACACCCAAAATAGGCGAGAATTCTTCTTTTCACACCCCCACGATCCTTAAATAATTAACAAAATAAAAAAGGAGTACACTTGCAACAGCTGTTTTTCCTCTTCTACTCAGTAAACTTGTTTTTTCTTTACACAGGTCCCTTCTCGACCCATTCCCATGTAGATTTTTAAAACTTTAATTACCTTTTTTTTAATATGAAGAACCATTTTTGTTTATGGACTTGACCATTTTTATTTATAAAGCACAATTTTTAATTATAAATATATAATGAAAACTTGATGTTCATAACATTAATCAAGGCTAGTTTAAAATACAAAAAGTTTGGTATTACACCTTTCTAATCTTCTAAATTAAGGAAGCAAAATTATATGAATGGATAATTGGATGAATGCCGTAAATTCATATTTTATCTAGGAAATAACAATTTAGTAACGAGTATGGGTGACTAATACTTAGTGCGTCATGTTAAATAAAAAATATTCAAAAAAGAATATACTAATATATATCAATAATTAGTAATATGTATCATATATCTATATTGGAAATAAGTAATTTTTGAGAATAGATACTTATATACAGGCAACACTTTAAAGAGTGATCCCTAATGTATATCATCTATAATAATAAAGTATTATATAGAAAGAGCACTGTATAAAATGAATAGAATCTTGTAGGCGTTCAGTTCAACTCGTATTAAAAAGAAAAAAAAAGGAATGTGACTTAACATGAGGTTTAGCAACAAGCTTATCAAATCATATTCCAAGCATTTGTGTGTCTCTGGAACCACTCTGTACATCATCTGCAAGTCCGAAACGTTGGAGAGGAAGAAAGGTTCTGTTAAAATGGCAAAAGAAGTTACAGAAAACAGCACAGGCAAATCCCCTCAAGTCCATGAGGGGTCATGCAAAGAGATCTCGAGGTTTCACACTGGACTGTCCAGAAAGCTATCAAAAAAGTGGGGGAAAATATCGTTGTGAGGGGGGGAGAGGTCTTTTTGACACCAAAGATTAGGGAAACCCATCTCCTCCGTTGCAAGACTCATTTGAATACGTATTGAATGAGTATTTGAGGTTCTTTTGACACTTTTGGCCCCCTACAGCCTTATTTCTTACCCTCTCGACTACACCATTTTTGTTACATGTTGTAGGGAAGGAATGGCAGAGGACTATATCCAGACCTTCACCCACCGCGTGGAACCCATCAATGCAGCTAAGGGCGGCTACATTAATAGAGTTCAGACACACATATATTTAATCTATTAATTTTGTTGAAGTTATATTCTTAATTAATAAAGTATATCTTGTTGAAGTTGAAGTGTTCAGATGTTAATGTACCACTCAGTAATCTTTCTCTATGTATATAGTTTGTGTTTGTCCTTTATGCACTCCCACAACTTTGAACCTAGAAAGGTGAAATTTTGTGTGGATGGCTCTTTTAAACCTGGCCATGGTAAGACGGGGATTACAATTTTTTTTTTTTTTTTTTTTTTTTTTTTTTTTTTTGGGGGGTATATAAGGGGGCTCATTCTATACCCAAAACACAAAAATCGGGTTTTTTTTAGGCTCAAGAAGAAAAAGTAGGGGGTTGAGTTATAAATCAAAAAGTCATTCGTGTCTTTAAAAAACAACTCTACGATTCATTACGTTTTCTAAATTTATTGGTATCAAAAAAGTTATAGGAAAGTTATAGACAAAAATAAAAAAATCGGTGAAAATTGCAATTTTTATCTTTTCAGGAGCAAAAAAATGAACTGACATATTAATTCGACACATAAAAATTGATATTTAACTAAATCATTCTGAATAATGTTTCTGTTTGTTTCATTTTTTGGATCTTTTTTTACATCAAACGTCAATTTTCAATTTTTCAGAAGAAATGCCACAAAACGATGCATTTTTAACATAAAATGTTAGACTTTAACATTAAATTACATTATTTCTAATTTCTAGCACATTTTATTAAATAATTTTTGCATTATTTGGTAAAATGAACCAGTTTTCGAGGGTTATTTTTTCAAGAACATTATTCTCCATAGCTTTTTTGTTTTTACAAGTAGGAAAAAATGTTGGTAGGTTTGTGTTTCTCTTTACAACGTCCATAAGTTTTATTAACTAATTGACAATTTTGGACAAAAATATAAATGGACTTCTCATCTGAACAATTTTTTTATGCATATATGTTGGTATGTTATTTGAAATTTATAACACAAGTATAATATTATTATTATTTTAAATTCATATAAATAGTAATAAGGTTACAAGAGCCAATATTTGAAGTATTAGGGGGGTGGGGGGTACTATTATGAGACTTTTTGAATTACCTTACTTAACTGGATTGATATTGTGGGATTAGAATATGTAGTATAAAATATAGTCAATTTCCCGTCCATTGTTTTTTTCATAGCAAGATAATTACAATTATCAGGATCTTTCTTTAAACCAACGAACCATTGATATTATAATTATTAGTATAATAGAATAATTCTGTATATAAAATTATTTTCTCAATAATTGGTCAATTATTTTGACAATTGTCAATGTGATGTACCGCTCCCTCCTTGGACGAGCAACACCGGTAGTTACATATATTAAAGACTTTAAAAAAATACAGTATCCAGAAAAAACAATTTTTTCTAGATGTTGTATTTTTCGATATATTTCGAATGTAGGCCGTAAGGCCGTCAACACAAGTGCCCTCTGTTTCTAAAACCTATTATCCACATCTTTTTCAGTTTATTTATTCATCCTCGTCAGAGTTTCCTCTACATTGGAAACAATTTTTCTATTTTGATTAATATTTTCCCAGTATTAATAACGTTTGAAAAATAGAGTTTTAAACATTTGCTGTTTTCCAGATTTGCTTGCTTTGATAAATTATTATTTAGCTCTATCGTTAAGCAAACAAAGTAAGTTGACTCAATCCTCACTAATTAGCTACTCTGTTAATCTAAATAGCTTTTACAAACACCAAAAAAAAGGAGTTTATTCACATGTATATAATAGGCTTTACTAACAGAGGGCACTTGTGTCGATGGGCCTACATTCGAAATATATCACATCTAGAAAAAAATTACTTTATCTAAACAGATACAATGAATGCTGTTCGGCATTTATTATGAAACCGGTGCACGCCATAAAAAAGGTTGGGGACCCCTGGTCTAAAGCTTAATCATAACACCTTGTAATATGTAAATATGATTTTTTAATGAAAAATACATACTTCATTTAATATACACATAATATATATGTAAGCCTAAGTATGTAGTTATGTCTTCCTTTCTATTCTAACATTGTTATTATTATTATTCTCCAAAATAAATTAAGAACATAATATCATGCAACAAAACAAAACATTTATTTGACTTAATGAAATCCAAGGGGTACAGGAGTGAGTAATCGAGTGAATAAATCAGACCATAGAGAAATAAATATAATAGATTGAGGGAACAAGATGCGCAATAATTGAACATAAGTATCCGCTGACAAAAGGGGTAAACTATAACGTCACATTATTTTTGCTTTTTTTTTCATAAAGAACTGGAAATTCCAACTAGAGAAATGGTATTCAACTCTAATAGATTTCCATGGGTAATAAATAGTACACCAATCAACTTATTTATTTTAGATGACGTTGAAATTATTACGCTAGGTAATTTTACCTTAAATTATTTTGGCTCTGGAGATTTTGCCTTTAATCATTTTGCCGTACACTATTTTGCTTCTGGACATTTTGCCTCGAAGATATTTCACCTTAATATATAAATTAATTAGAGTTATAGGTTTTTATTTTTTTGGTTAAAATCGATGTTCCTTTGGAATTTTTTAATCAAAATATGTCATGTATATTGCTATCAAACGTAATAAATGTTTGCTTACTGTTGGGAAAATGATGGAGTCATGCCCCAAAATTTCAATGCATACATTAACAGAATCTCACTTTGTATTGAATTCGATTGATCATTTATTGTCTACACTATAGAAATAAGATTTTATAACGATGTAATAACATATTTTTAGTATTTATTAGCGTCTGATATATATAGTAAAACTAGATATAAGTGGGTTATATTTTTGATGAAGAGTAAGATTTGAGTCCTTTTATTTGTTGGTTCATTTTTGATATCCAATAGTTCATGTTTTCCCTTAATACTAATGAAAAAAGTTTTTGCATTGTAATATAACTTGGTTGTTTAAACCCCCCAAAATAACCCACATGAACCATGCTTTCTTCACGTGAAAACGCTTTACACCAGAGATTAAATATTATATAGAATCACCTTGACCCACGGGTTTAATTCGTGGCTGGACCGGAGTTTGTAAATCAAAGAAATTTATTCTAAGTGAAATAACTTTTAAAAAAATTAAGCTTGAAGTGGCTCTCACGTTCAATAGCCAACTATCCACCAGGTCGTATTTTAATAAAAATTTGTATGCTGTGGCACTCATATCCCAAAGTATTACTGTATCTTTGTTTCTACCCTTCTGCACAGCTGAAGTTCATTGCTGTGACTGAAGATTTTAATATACAAAAGCCTTATTTGCTCGAACTGCCCATATAAATACCTTTGTCGTTTCTATGTGTTTATTTTGCTATTATATAAATCTGACTTATACGTCATAATCCCTTCTTTTTCTTCTCTTTTACAGCTTCTTGATGAACATACTGGATGAATGGAGTACATCTGGTACACTAAAAAAGTAATAATGGTGAAGAACTCCTCTCTGTTTTGGAGTCTTCGAATATGAATCTTCAAGCAAAGGCTGTTAAGGAATTGATGAAGAATTCAGGGGGCGGTAATGTCACTACTAGTTACTAATACTCACTTCATGATATTATGTACAAGTGTTGGATTCGACTAATAAATATCGAGTTCGAATCATTCAGTCATGTCGAGTTCGAATAAACGCATCTGTCAATGAAAAATACTTTTTCATCAAATTGATTCAATCCAATTTCAACAATTTGGCATGAGTGTTGTTTACTTATCTTTGTTTGTTGTACAAAGCAGTAGGGAGTGGCGCTGTCTTGCGGCAAAATAATACAACTATCTTAATGATAATATTATTTAATTAAAGTATAGGAGTATATTACTCACAAGGAGGGCTCTGTGAAAATTCCCTTCAGTGTGTGCCATTTTTTTAACAACAAGCTACAGAGTGTTCCACCATCTAGTGCAGGGATGGGCAACTTCTATGATAAAGAGGACCCAATTTTTGTCAGCACTATCATTGGAGGGCCACATAACCTTCTTTAATATTTATTGATCTATTTGCGGGCTGCACTGAGTGAGAACGAGGACGGTTATTTTGATGTTTCTAGTAAATTAACTTATAGTCGAATAATCTGAGTTTAGATCATGCGATTTTATTGTAGTTTTTCAAATACTATTTCCAAGGACAAGTCCGAGTAATTATGAGAAAATTGTTGACTTTAATAGTTAGTCCAAGTTTTTTTAGTTGGAGTAACACTGGAATCATATATCGGTATGAAACCGCTATGATTTGTAATGGACTGAACTAATTTGGTCCTTTAAAGAAGTTTGGTCTCGATTGGTCTGAAATAAAAAATTCGGTCAGGATCGTTTTTTAATCAGATTAGTCTGATTTAAAATTCGGTCTAAACAATTATATAGATAAATTGTCGATAACATCATGTGTATTTCAAAATTATGAACATTGACCTATAATGACGTTACAATGAAGTTAAATGTGTTAAATTCATGTTGGTACCACGCATAAATCAGGATAAAATAGAAAAACTGTGTGTAGAAATCGATTTACGATTTAAAAGCGATTAAATTCGGGTCTACAGTCTTAGATCACATTCTGTATTAAAATATCGATCCAAATCTGTTGAGAACAAATTCACCTCAGACCGATCCGAAAAAACCATTCGAACATGGAAACTAATAGTTATGAACATCTCAGCCGCATGAATATTTCGAGTTTTGATTATTCGTATTAGTATACTTTTCAAATAATATATATATATATTTTTTTTTTTGGGGGGGGTAAAAAGTAATTATGAGAGAACTGTAATACTTGAATGCAGACCGCTATGAGACTGTTATGATATTATGCTGAATTAATGAGTTCGGTCCACTGAACAAGTTTGGTCTTGATTGGTCTCAAAGAAAAATTTGGTCCGGATCGGCCTTACAAAAAAACCAAGTTTTTATGTAAAACTTGGTCTAAACTTATTCTATTGATAAATTGTTGATGACGTCAGTTATGAACATTGACCTACAATAACGGTATAAGAGTTTAAATGTGTTGCATACATCATATTTATTCAACTCCTAAATCAGAAGTGAGGATAAAATCGATCCATAATTTCAAAACGATTAGATTTCGGTCTACTGTCTGAGATTGCAGCCTGAACCTAAATATCAGTCCAAATCTTTCTAGAAAAAAATCACTTAAGACCGAACCCGAAAAAAAATTGGGTCGTAGACCGAGCCCCAACACTAATAGTTATAAATATCTCAGCTGCATCGTCAGAACCAATTTTATTTCTAATTTTTATATATAATTTTGATTTTTCGATTAAAATTAATATATATTTCAATATTTCCAGATAATTGAAGATTTTCAAATATTATTTCGGGAGTGAGTTGTAATAATTATCAGAAAATTGTTGGATTTAATAGTAAATTCGATTTGTTTGTTGTTTTTTTTTCAATTTCAAGTTATACTCGAATCCAACACTAACTCACTAACATTCGTTTTGATTAAGTGTGTCCATTAAGTCATTTTCTTTCTATATAATATATTATGATAATGATATTAATGTATATAAATACATTTATAACCTTGGATTTGCCAAGGATCAAAGACAATGCGACAAAATAACAATACAATTGACAGTATGATATATATATATACCGTAGTGTCTATGTAAGTCAAGAGGTAGGGAGAGGGAGAACTATATAGAAAGGGTCCAGAGTTAGAGGGGTTTTCTTATTTACTTATTTTCTTTGGAAGTTTCGCTATGTTCATCTCTCAATTGGAAAACCATGGTTGATAAAGTAATCAACCCTAATGATTAACTATTAACATTATATTAGAGTGACCAACCGTCCTTTTTTTAACGAACATTCGGGGGGACACTTTCCCCTCATGAAGTATTAGGGTCAGAAAATAAGAAATGTTATTTGGGAATTTTGGATTTACAGAGTGACTTTACAAAAATAGAAATGGAAGGCTTATTGAAAAAATGAAAGGATCGTTTTTTCAATAAGGCTTGACCTTATTGATTAAAGGGGGCATATCTTTATTTTAAAATAAAATAAGTCATCTATAATTAGTAATTAATGCAGTCTATTAGAGAGTGTATAGCCCACATATTCGGGAAGTCCCCCAAAAATACCATAATAAATGGTATTTTATACCTTTAAAATCGTTACGGATCAGATAAAGTAATCTCTTTGTTGGATATATATAGGTATACAATAATTTTTGTTTTAATTAGAGTAGTATAAGTAGTAGGGTGGGTCTTTTGGAGGAGGTTTGATCAATTTTTTCGAATTTAGAAAGCAGATTATCGGATAAGTTGAGTATTAGTATATAAATATTTTTTTGTAAAAATGAGTTGGAGTGAGTAGACTTCAGAAGTTATCTCAGTCCACGAATGTGGTCTGAAAAGTTTACGAGCTCAGCGTGAAAATGGCAACACTTGTAAATATAAGCCAGTCACATCTATCTAGCATCTGTTGACTGTTATTCACTAAAGTTTTAGCCATTTTGGACCTCTTTTATGTAACAGTCGTTTGAGTGAGTGGATTTGAGTGTTTTAGAAAACAAATCTGAGTTTTTAGTTTTGAGCATAGTATCCTTATAACTTTGTACACTTTTTGCAGCAAAGTTACAGGTAGGACCCGTTACACAGATGGGAGCATCGCTTGAGGAATTGTACAGGGACATTTTTTTTTTTTTTTAAGTTACCAAATTTGAACTAATAACTTGGTTATTTTTAAGAAAAGATATATTTCAAAACCAAAAAAAATTTGACACGACAATTACTTTTGTACTAATTTCCACCAATAAATAAATTTTTAAAGATGGACGTAATTAATAATACAGCTAATGAAAAATAGATTATTATTTTCCATAAATTTGACAACAATCTTTAGTATGTGTGTGAATTTTTCGGGTTACACCCAGTATGTATCCATGATACTTACTTGTTAGACTTGTTTGTAGTGAAAAAATTACCTTTAAAAATTAGAAAAGAAAATAGGGTGTTTGCGTGTGCTCTTTCTTCTTTTTTGTTCATAATTGAATAGGTTGTGAGAGCGTTAACATCTCCTCTAAAATAATAATTCTCGCCTATCTTTGGTGTAAATTGTTTTAAAAAGGCATGATGAAATAAATATTCATGATTTTAACTATAATTATAATATTTTCCCTAGACTTATATTATTTTAAATATTGAGAATTTTTCTCTTTATTGTGGTAACAGCGGCGTCCAAAGGATTATATATATATTTTTTTTTTGGAGGGGGCTCGGTTAGGGAATTTTTTGAAAAAAAATTAAATTATTTGGAAATAAATTCACAATTTAAATTTCAAATATTACATTTTTCAAGAAAAATTTCAAAAATCCATGGCTTCTCACAAAAAATAATTTTCAAGTATTAATTTCCTTGCAAAAAAAAAAATGAAAAAACTTGAGCTGTTTTCAAAAAGTTAAATTTCTAAAGTTTTAATTTTTCCAAAAAAAAAAATACAAATATTAAATTTTTTGGAGAGATATTTCAAAAACCAATGGCTATTGACAGAAAATCAAATTATTGGGGAAAAAATTGAAAAATTAAATTTCAAACCCTGAGACACCCCTGATTAATTAATTTTCTCTCCTTCCCCCCCCCACACACACCCAGTTCATATAACAGGCAGCTGATATTAACAAAGGTATTAATTCATTAATACAATAAGTCTCGCTCCCGCATTTTCTCGTGCTCTTACAAAGACCTTATCTCTACTAATGGGTTAAATCAGTAGTATCATTTGTATAGCTCCCGCCTTCTCCTTAAGCTCTTTGTTTCCTTACAAAAATGTTAACACTACTTATTGTTCATGGGTAGATAAAGACAATGTATAAATAATGAAGGATATACAAATTTAATCAAAATATTTTTGTAATAAGAGATGAAAGAAAAATTATGCAGATAGAATTGCGGATTTTTGTGTTGTTAGTCAATTACAAGCATAGGTAAACAAGTAACCTACATAGAGTAGTTTATATTTATGTATGTTACACTTTTTCAGGAAAACATACAATAAAAAGCAAGCTTTAAAAGCTTAATTACATATCTCTTAGTTATTCTTTTATTTTTAGTTTTTTTTTTCTTTCCTTCCCTTTTCACTTAGGTTCAAGGGAATTAGTCAAAGCACCCGTGCTTTTTACTCCCACAAGTCCTATTTCTATGTCGAGTATGAACGGAAATGATACAAGCTCAAAGAGTGGGATATTCGCCTTCAATGGAGGTGAAGATGAGGAACCCATTGAATTAGGCTCTGGGGAGCAGGGAATGAGAATGATGGAAAAACTATCCAGCTCCGAGGAAGATAATCCCACTACCATTGCAGAAGTAGAAGATGAGAAAGAAAATAAGAATAGCAAATCCCCAAAAAATAGGGGGAAAAGTCAATTGGGGAAAAAGTCTTTGGATCGAAAGATATCCAAAGCAAATATAACGTCCAAAACAACAAAAATAGTGAATAAAAAACGTCCAGGAACTCAATCCAAAGCACTTAAATCCGACCGCAAGCCAACACCAATGAAACCGCCTCCAATAAAAAAGGTAATCAAGAAAAAACCACCGGACAAAATTAATGAAATCCTTGAGGAGTTTGATAAGGACTATGAGGAAGAAAGCAGCTCTTATAATATTTTTAAGAACGAGCCACAGGAGAAAAAATCCATTCCTGAGTCAATCAACCCAAAGAAAAAATTAGACAAAAGACCATCAAGACTAAATATGATTAAGAACCCAAAAAAAAATTCCAATGAGAGGAAAAAACAATGCATTTTCGGAAAAACGATCCACAAAATCCACAAACAGCTTCCAGACCATTGCTTCTTCCTCCTCTTCCTCAATGTCCGCAAATACCAATAGCACATCCACAAACCCAAAATATAAAAACAGACGCATTTTCCATGTAGACTCAGATAATAGTGAACCCTCAGAACCAGATGATTATGACATCCTGGAAGAGGTTGATGAAGATCAAGGCTCATATGTATCCAGTACAAGAAGGTCTAGAGGCTATCGTGACAATAAATCTGATGACTATCAAGAAAAATCTGCAGGCCGGAAATCAAGATCATTATCTTCATTGGCTACAAGGGAGCGCTCTCCTCCAACTAATAGCTTGAAAAATCGTCGAGGCAGAACTTTGCCTCGGACCACGTCAGAGTCTCCTTTAAAACATCAACCCCCTCCAACTGATAAAATACCTGAGGAAGAGGATGCTTCGAAATTAGACAGACGGAAAAAATATGATCCAGGAATATATAATCGTCGAAGGCAGAATAAGATTTTACGTACTCGGCCATCTGAGTCAAGCTCCTTTGGTGATGGAGTTCGTTTATCAAAATATGGTACCTGGAAGGAAATTAGAAAAACTCAAAGGGAAAAAAAGCTGGAGAAAGAGGAATTAAACACTCTTAGAGAAGACATCCGGGATTCTCTCAGTTCCCTAGATTACATAACAGAAAAGGAACTCTCAGAGGGGGGAATTATACATTCAATTTACGGGAAAATCAGAAATGATTCTTTTTTAAATTCCATTTGTACTTATAACAAAGATATTTTATCCATGATTGTCTCGGTGTATACTTCATTTGGCTCAAAAATGATAATACAGACTCGAACACAAATCATGATTTGGCATATTTTGGAGAAACTTAGACGTTTTTGGATGTACACGAACCAGGCTCTTCCAACATATCAGGAAATACTTCAGGCAAGTATTTTTTAAATTAAATTAAATAATAAATTATTTAAATGGCTTTCTTTTCTGTTAGGATTCAGAGACTGTTGAATTCCTCAAAAGTATAGCATACCTCAGCTATATGGTTATGAATACCGACGCATGCATTCTAACAGGATTTTTAGAAAATGACCGGGCAAAGCATAAGCTTTATATATCCTTTCGACATCATGGAATAAAAGTAGAGAAAAAACGTCTGGACACGTTTGACATTGCAGAGTACGCAGAGGATGGGTATGGTCTCGGAGGTAGTGGAATGGAGGTCCAATTAGCAGATTGTCCCCTTGTTGAATTTTTGGCATCAATTCATTCTCACACATCCACTAAAAACGAACCTCTTTCAAAAAACAAAATTCTTGAGGGACTTCCCTTTCTCTGTGGACTAAGCTCTGAGGACGGCTCAGAAAGTCAAAAAATCGTGCGAATGTTTTTAGAAGCTCTCTCTGGAATTCCTTCTCCAAACATTCGAAAACCATCTCACTACCTGGATTCTCTGAGTCGACTTTGGGAAGAAACGCAACTCGTATTTTTAACTTGTGTCTATGAGGCTCGACTCAGAAAAATTCAAATATTCCCACCACCAGACAATTCCAAAGTGATCAATCTCGGTCTTACCAAACTGCATCAGCATGAACTAATTTGTCTCTCTTGGTATTTAGCGAATTTAGATTCAGAAACTGTGAATCTTGAGGTTTTGATGCTCCAAGATTGTGACATAGATGATGACGGCATAAAGCTTTTAGGTAAGTAAGAAATAAAGAAACTTGAAACACACACATATTGCATATCTTCAATAGACCTTATTAAAACCATTTATGTCGTCGCGATACTTCTTCAATAGATCGGATTAAGACTTATATATATGGTACTTCAACATAAAAACAATCTTGAACAAAATCAAGAAAAGATAGATCTCTAACTAATTTTTTACATCAATACATACAGCCAAATATTTATTAGGCAACCACTGCTCAATTAAAGGCATTGTATTGAATTTTGTGCAAAAGATATTACATTTTTTGAAACAAATTTCAAAAATCCACAGCTGTTCACAAAGAAATGAAATTTCAAATATTGGAAAAAAAATTGAATTCACAAAAAAATAAATGTTTTTGCTGCATAATGAATGATCAATTAAATCTAATTTCTTAATGGTGACTGATAAATTTATGGTTTTTGATCAAATATATCAATTTCTAATTTTTTATTGTGACGATAAATTTATTTTGCATTGTGTACAATTTGCAGAGCCTACAAATGATCAATAAGAATGACTGGTTGATTGTAATTTGACGATCATTCGTTGAAAAATTCAAATGTAATCTAGCTTGTTTTTGTGCTGTCGGCTTCATACCTAAGTAATATTACATAAATGTCATGTGGAGATTATGTGAATTGTTCAAATGAGTATTCTTTCATTGGCTATTTCAACTATAGTTGAAATGATGAGAATAAAATCTTTTTCTTTCTTTCTTTATTCAAATCCATTATTATTGATTGGCTTAAAATATAATTAATCCAACTTTTTCTTATAAATAAATATTTACATACAACCATGGTTTGCAAAAGTAGGCACTAACTTGTTTTCTTCTGCTTGCATTAGTCCTTAAAACGAACATTTATAGTTAATTATACTTTCTTTTTTTCTTGACTACATAAATGCATTGGTTGAGTCAAATTATTTTTCAATTTACTTGTGTACTCAAAAGTAGGAAATATTTGTCATGGTTTTTACGTATTATCAAAAATCTATTTCCTCTTTTTTTATAGCCCTTATCATTTGTTTAGAGAAAATTATTTTACCTCTTAATAAATAGGACATTGTTTTTGCCAAGGTAATTATGAGTCTTCTGTATTTTTTGCATGAAGAATGGAAGAGTTAATAGTTTTAGTTGTACAGAAAGAAATACGTGTACTGGCAATTAACAGAAAGCCACTTTCCTGAATGTCATTTTTTCAAACGAACATTGCAAATATATATATTTGATGAGGATTCATGATTCAGTTGGCTCGAACTGATATTGTAACCAAAACCTTGAATACTAGGGTTGTGTCGGTCCTGATTTAGGACTGAAGACCGCAGTACAGTACAGTCCCATCCAGCCCCATTTGTGGGTGCTTAAAAAAGGTAAAATTGATCCCTCTTGACGGGAATGAGGGTGTTTTTCCTCTTTTTAATTATTTTGTTATATAATTTAACAAAATATAACATGTTCGTATTATATTGTATTATTATGAAATAATAATATTTTTTGCTAGATAAGTGCAATAATCTGAATACATATTTCATCTATCTTATTTGGCTTAATAAAGCATGGATATTTTCATAAAAATTCCAAAGACTGATAGATAAGGACCGGTTCCAAGGACAGCATTCCAAAGAACCAGTCCTAAGGACCTATAAGACCTAAGGTCCTAAGACTGGGCCGAATAAATCCAATAATTAATTAAACAAATAAATTTGATAGAGAAAAAATGTTTAAAGAAGAGAAAAGTCAATAAATCAATTATTCAGATTCAATGAACAATGAGAATGAATCAATCGTTTATATCGAATGTGTTTGGAGCTCTTATGTATTTGATCGAGTCCTGATTGACACTCCTCTACCCCAAGGTTGTCTCTGACCTTTTAATTGTCAAGATATATTTGTCATTGGAGTAATCTAATACATAATTATAACATGAATCAACTAATATATTTATCATTATTTTCGGTTAAGTGACTTTTTGACAATAAGTTTTTCGGCAAAGTGTCCTAGAACCAAATAAATACATAGAGATGACAAAGGGATGTTGATAGGCAGTTCTGCATTTGTAAACAGTATTATGTCAGGGCGTTCGCTGGATCATATTTTGGAGGAAGGGGGGTTGGTTGTTGAAATTTTTTGTAAAAATATTAGAAAAATTATATTTTTTTGGAAAAAAATTTCAATATTTCATTTTTTTTAAATTTGTTTTAAAATACACAGCTATTCACAAAAAAAAATTAAATTTTTTGGAAAAAAATATCAAAAAAATACAGCTGTTCACATAAAATTAATTTTTACGAAAAAAATTTCAAATCTTAAATTTTCTAGTAAAAAGAAAAAATTCCTTAATTTGGAGGTGGGGCTTCAGTTCCTCCAGCCCCCACCCTGCGGACGTATGTAGATTAAAATTTTAAGTCTGCAAAATGAACATCCGCATTGACAATGGGTAGAAACAAAGATACAATAATTACCTTGAAATACGAGTACCTTGTCAAATATTAATGTCAAAAAAAAACAAAATACTATCACGTCATATTATACCCCTTTTGTCAGCTGATACCTGTACTCAATCAAGTCGCCTCTATGTATGTCTTTCTCTATGGTTTTAACATTAAAATATAAATAATTATTATTATAATCATGTTAAAAAACCTTGAGTCATCATTCATAATATTTCCATATCTATTTGTCCTTCAAATCATTATAATCAAATCACATTCAAAATCTCTTTTTAGGTAAATGTATTTTTCAAAAACCTAAAAAGCTATTACTAACGGGGAATCAACTCTCAATGGATGGCTTGCATTCATGTTTTAAAATGTGGAAACAAAACGACAAATGCTACCTTCGCTCACTCGACATGAGCAACTGTTCCCTTGACGATGAATGTCTCTCCAAATTGACACCAATTCTTTCCAGCCTTGAAGAAATATATCTCAATGATAACTATTTTACTTGGTATGGCGTTCGTAAAATCTCCACTACCCGACGAAAAACAAAGAGACTAAAAAAAATAGAATTGGGGCGTTGCAATATCAATGACCATGCCTTTTATGAACTAATACCTCTCATTCTTCGAACTGAAGTTGTCATCTTAGATGGCAATGATCTGTACCCCTTAGAGTTAAGGATATTTGCTCGGCATCTCAAAGAAAAAGCTGGTGAAGGGAGTAACGCAATGAAATTAAAAACATTAGTCCTCTCAAATTGCAATCTTCTGGACGATTGCTTATTTGAACTATCTAGATGTATAACCTATGTTCCTAACGTAGATCTTCGCAATAACAAGTTCACCATAGAGGGTCTGAGAACCCTTGCAAAGTTTTGTCGTAAGAGAGACATGGGAGAACTCAAGGCCATAAATCTTCGCGGATGTGGAATAACAAGTGATGAGGTGGGAGAGCTTTCAGATGTACTCGTAAAATTTGAAACACTCAACCTCGCTGGAAATAATTTAAAAGGAAAGACGGGGATTGAAGAGTTTTGTCAGGCTCTCTCATCCCAAGAAGTCAAACTTAAATTCATCGATCTACGTCATTGTCGACTTCATGAGCATTCGCAAAAACTCATACAGGATACCTGTAGAAAATTGAAGATTGACCACAAGATTTTTTAAGTTGTAACGCATCATTCTACTCGTATTAATTTATTTATTTAATGACTCGATATTCGTAAGTAAATGCATTCCTTTATTATTTGATAATTAATTAATTAGTTAATTATTTTTAATAAATCTTTGTAATGGAAAGTGAAAATATACAATTAAATACATATTTAAAAGTATGTATACAGTTACAAATTATAAATAATTCGTCCATTAATCATTATTATTACCTTCCGTCCCGTTCATTCTCTTGGATTCTAAAGTGGCCTTCAGGATGATTATTTTCTTCCATGATGTCGTCTGCAAAAAGGATTGTAATAACTCACTACAACTACTACTCCAATGGTAGAACACAAATACTACAATTAATAATATAATCCCATGAAAAACAACTAACAAGTTCGTTTGTCAAAGACTTGCATGATTATTTCAGCGGCAGATATTGGAGGGGGGATTCCTTTTTCCCTTTTAAGCTACATAGTCAGTTATAATACTATAGGTATGTATAGGCTTACACGATAATGTATTTTTGGCAAGGAAGGAGCGGGTAGTGTGTGCTGGGTGCTTTCTCTCATGAGATCACAGATGAAAAGGTGAGGAAAGTGGTGAGCTAGATACGGTAAAAATAGAGATATATTGAGACTCTACTATGATGCATAAATATAATACTCAATACTTGCTACGCATAGGTTCCATCTTCTTTGAGGGAAGAGTAAAGAAAAGGAACAACGCTTCGTCTTTTCAGACCTATTATAAGCATGACATTTAGCATGCTGCCTCATGAATATCCTTGACTAGGTACTCATTTACTTTTCCACGTAATTCGTACTCAAATATTATTCATATATAATTTTTTCTTTTACCGCTTTTTGGGTCGAAACTCTCGATTTCTGATTAATCAGACGGTTTTATCAAATACAATCAATCTCACATTTTAAACAGAATAATAAGATTTAAAATGCAAAACGGTAGATCAAAAAACATTCATTTTATCTCACAATCCAAAAATAAAACTACTAAAGATTTAATTACCTAGGGAGGAGAGCGCTGAGCAATACCGGCTATGAGCTAGCATGTCCGCATTGCGTCTTTATTAGTGATGTAATGGATCCTTAATTTGAAGTTCCGGGTTCTATGCAGTTCTTGGCTCTAAGGGTTCGGAGTTCTCTCCACTACTTTTCTCTAACGGTTTTGGGTTCCATGCAGTTCTTTGCTCTAACGGTTTCCCGTTCCATGCAATCTTTGGACGGGAATTCCCACTCATTTCATGTGGTTCGTTTCTCTAAAGGTTCCGGTTTCTTAAGAGATCATCATTTTTGCTGGCTTGAAGCCTTTGTCTAGGTCGAAATTAGAGCGGTAATAAAATAATTAAGAAGTGTACAAACTTTAAATTTACAATTTAAAGTTTTTTTAAACTCCTTAATTAGTGTAAAGTTTCAGAGACGTGCAATAAACATAATTGCATAAACACATAACTTTAAAATATATAAATTTTAGGGGTTCTGATCCAATTTCTCGATTAAATTGGAGATCCGGTTCTTTCTCAGTCCATTTTCTGTAAAAATAATATATATTGTCACATAGGATATCATCCTTAGGGGGCTGGTAAAAAAATATGCGTTATTTAAATGATTTATTAATTTCCCTAAATTTTAAAAGGTAAATTTTATATTTTTCACCCTGTGGCAAATAACCACGGGCTACCACTGGGTAGAAGGCGTTTAAACTGGTTCCCTCTTGACTGTAATGTGCAAAAGCCTTCTTTCTGTAAAACTTATTTAAGAAATCCAAAGCTCCCAATCTTCTACTTTTTTCAAATGGTTGATTTTATATCATCACTTATATAATGGTGACGTCATGGTCACACAACCTTACAGTTTTATTATAGAAATATTACACTTGGTGATTAAAAAAAAGTAGGGGCTAATAGCTCCTTCGCCTCTATCGTTCTAGATTCACAGTCCTTAATAGACCCAATTTCTCCCCTTAAGGGATATACACTTCTCGTCGTAAGGATATCTTATAACTCTTAAAATGTCTAAATACTTGAATGAGAAATATCAATATTTTCTCATGGCTAATTACGTATAATATTACATCGTTTTAACAAATACGAATCTATACTTTGACTTGATTTGTACTCAAAGAATATTTCTTTTAAAGATTATATAGTAATATAAGCTTTTTTCACCATCTGAAGTGCATGTATAGAATTGTATAAAATATGACAATTAACGAGTGCGAGGGTTTTTGTAGTAGCAGCCTGAACAAGATTTTTTTTGCTTTCCAAATCTGTTGTCATTGTTATTTAATAATCACTAGTACGTGTGCTCATCAAAGACGGAGAGTAACGATGAGGGTTTACTCGGAAGTTATAAGTTTAATGTAGCATCCCTTAGCGACAAAGATGACTAAAAGGTAACGGCGAAAGGCATGGCATCCGCTGCAGAATTAATCCTCTGTCATGGGATCCCGGTACTGGCTGACAGTGGTTTTGAGGGCCGTGGTGTTTGGATACGACCTTCCCTTGGACGTGCACTCATATTTTCCTGTTTATTCTCAATAAGCCAAAAATCGCCCAATTAATGTGTTGGGCCGATTTTTGATAAGACTTTTTTCAAAATCATGTTAATAAGAAACTTGTTTATATTTGCCGGAGGAAATGGGGTTTTTTCATTTCTGATGTCAAATTAAGAAATTTTAGCTTGAATAATAGTTATGTTACCTTGTTTTTGTTAATTTTTACTTTGATTTTTTAAAAAATTATCTGACTTTTTTCTAAGAAATTATTTGTGCACCCACTTTTTTTTTTTAAATGTTTTCTACTTTTATGGTCTTATTTATCAAAATAAACCCTCAAGAAGTATTTAAGACAGGAACGGGGCAAGGAACAAATGTTCCTATAAAAATCGGCCCTATATCCCCATTCACAGTAAAATTGGTTCATATATGTACCTTAATATGGTTTATTATGATTGATGATAAATGTTTTGTATTCAGTGTAACCGTCTCATAGTACATAGTTATATATTTTGGTCTAGGACAATTGGCAAAAACTTTATTGCCGATGGACAACTTGCCGAATGAGCATTTGGGACATTTGACCGAAAAATGATATTTAATATAATGCTATATAAAGTTATATATTTTCATTCAATTTAAAATGATATTATGATAAATACGTATTGTTTATAAGACATATTAATTTGTCAAATGGAATAATAATATAAATGAATTGATATTAACTAAAATGGATATGGTTAGAACTAAATATAAATGTATTGGCACATCTAGTGGCGCGTAGATCATATAAATCTAGAAACCTAGTATTATTTGCGTAGATAGTGGCTAGAATATATCTTCCCTTACCTCAGAGTTTAAAGGAGCAAAATAATTTGATTTTTATTCATTAAATAATACTCTGATTTAATTAATATGTTAAATTGATTACTTAATTAAGTATTTAAATCAAAATTAATATTTCCTTCTTTGAGAACAATAATTTTCAGTCTCATGCAGAGCTGTTCTTCCCCATTTTCGTTGTTTGATTGTGGTGTTACGTACAAACCCTCCATATCATTTTTTGCCATGTTTCCTTGTGCCATATGCAACTTTGACTTCCCCTTGCAGAATTTACGTAGTTAATTTCAAACTTTTTATTTTCGGGGAAAACTAAAAAGACTAAATTTTACTTTCAAAAACAAAAAGTTCATATAGCATTTCGTTATTTGTATTGTATCACACAACCTTTCCTCCTAAAGAAACATAAAAAAGGTCAAAAATCATCTGGTAGTTTGTTATCTGAATAAGTAAATCATACCAACTGTATTTTATTCGATACTGTATAATAATATTGTTTAGTTACATTTGATTAAAAGCGTAGCTAAGAATTTATACTTATTTACGATAGACTAAACATTTTCATAGGAATTATTAAAATGGCGAATATATATAGTATATACATATAACGAGGGATCAAAAATTTATTGTATTCTTGTCCTTTTAGAAACTGAACATTAGTATAAAACAACAAATGATATTCATAATTGTTTTACAATTTTTACAATAAAATTGATCTGAAAAATTTATTTTAAGAGTCTGAATTTCTTTGTTTTATAGTAGATATTAAAGAGACGATAAGGGAAAGAGGCGTCATATATATCTATCAAGAATATTTTTATTATCTCTTTTCTGATTCGTCTAAAATTCAGTATATGCGCTTTTGAATCTATTGGGCCGCTCTTTTGACTTAGATCCATCTAATGTAATTAAATAAAAGTCAACATTTCGGATAAGGTTATGTATTTTTCTTTAGGTTAAACCAGAAACATAAATTATTAATTAAAACCCATAGTTTATAGTATCTGAATCACAATTCTGCTCTAAAAAATATAAAAGTTATTATATAACAAAAATACATAACCCAAATCATCTGCAAAGTGTATATATATTCTATATTTTTTTTGGATCGAGGTTACGTGAATCATGGACATCATTCATTTACATAGTTTTTGCTTACTTTTTATTTCAACCATCTTGTCTCCTCTTTACTTCTTTACCTTTCATTGCATATTAGCAGAGATGTTCAAAAAGCTATAATAAAAAAGGGCCCAGGTTTTTTTAGTTGTTAGCTGATTCAGGGGGAGTGCTTCCTGTCTTAATATATGTTTTTATTTACGAAAGCTGTCATCATTATGCTTATATTCCTTTTATCTTCACTACGCCAAGGTGACTATATATAAAGCATTAAACCAAGTAGCGCATCAAAGGTTAACGTCATTATTAGAAAAAAAAAATATCTTGGCCAAAATTTACTTTTTTTGTCCAATAGAGGTATTACTATTTCAAGCATTTTGGAGAATCATTTCATGTGTTCTCTCATGAATGAGTCAAGTACTGTACTGTTTCAACTTGTATTCATTTCATTATTCATATACTTTTTGTTTGAGCAATTATGGAAAGGGAATTATGATTCAAAATGATTTTCACATACAGAATGGGCAGTAGGTTTCTAATATGGAAGATAATTAAGATATCTTGTGACTTCTTTTGGGTTTTTGGGAATGGGAAATTTAAAAAAGTGAAGGTTTCTTTGAAGCTTTTGGAAATTTGACTCAGTTGTATTTTTGCTTCCTCGGACACTACAATGACCCATTATTTTAGAGTAATTTGTTTCAAATTTGCTTTATAATAATATGTAAATATAAAATATTTTAGACAAGAATAAATTTTATATGTATTATTACATATAATTCAAACTTATTAATACTACGTAGTACGTACAATAAATAAATGATTGACTTGATAGAAAAGCAACATCTTACAAAATATTATGAAAAATATTGACCATCCTCAGGCTAACGGTGCTCGAAGCGCTACTTGGTGTAATGCTTTAACTATTTTTATAGGGGAGGCAGCAAGGAAATAATACGGTTGTGTTTTTTGCATTATCAAGAGAAGAAGGAAAAATTAATGACGTCATTGTTGAGGCAAATAGCACTCTGTCCTATATTATTGTAAAGTAAAAGTTTTAAAATCCAGACTTAATTCATTGTATGGCAACACAAATAAGTAAATAAATATAATACAAATTTTTTTATAGTACAAAAAGGTAAACTTAGGACAATGCCAAAAAGTATAAAAAGCAAAAGTATTTAACTTATATTGATATTAATATCTAAAAAAGTAAATCCTTGACAATACTTATTTCGATTGTTATGAAGCTTGACGATATCCTTGCTTGATACTTTATAGAATAATAAAATCAAAATCAGAACTTATTATTTAAAAAGACTAACATTAATTTGCATATTAATAATAATGAACTATCAGTATGTAAGCTTATATTAATATAATTTATGTATATTATCTAATTGGCCATTTTATTAAATAATATAAGAGTGGTGAATAAAAGAATAGCAATAAGTAAAATTTATAGCATACATATTTTTTTATATATAAACATGAATAATAAATATTAATTTGTAAATTGACTAATTTGTCTAAGTTTTCTCAGATTAGCACTTGCGTTCTTCAGTTTGAGCTTTTTATTAAGGTCATCATTTACTCTAATTCTTGTTCTTGTTTTCACAAAGGATAAGATGACTTCTTTAGGCCAAGTAGGATATACTTGGCCTGAAGATGAAAAAACCCTCTCTCCATTGCAGCCTGCATTTTTTTCCAAGGTCCAGATATTTGCATAAGTTTAGAGGAAATTTCAAACGTCCTTCTAACTTCCATCTCATTGAAACAAAGAACCGTCATACCCTCTTGATATTCTTCTGAAATACTAATTTTTGCAGAGAAAATTTTGATGCTATCTTCGAGGAAGCCAGGTTCACACATTAAATCTAGTAAAAAGGTTTCTTGAGTCTGGCGTCTGTATAATAGAAGAATGGAACGTAAATATTCAAAGGGTCGAGAACTAATGCTTCGTAAAATGAGGGGAGTGGTTACAACCGAGGATTTGATTATCCTCGATTGAAATTCTTTAAGGGATCTGTAATTATTTTGGAGTTGCTCTTTTTTAGGATGGTCCTTATTAACTTATGTTTAAACTTCCTTGAGTTTAGTAAAGTGAACTTGGTTTTGTACCGACACAATTCATTTTCGTTAAAGAAAGTTAATTTGCAATTTTTTGCATTTGCTCTTCCAAAACAAATGCCAACTTGCTCCCTCACACTGGATTCCTTTTTCGAATATGTAAACGTGAATCTGAGTGTTTTGCGTTTTGTTCAAAGGCTCTTGTTGGAACTCAGTGATCCCGCTACAAATTTCCATGAGCCCTTCATTATCAGTCTCTGTCTCCGAGTTCATACTGGTTTCCTGGACCTTACTTGGTTCCAATAGTTGTTTCACAAGCTCTTTCCTTTTGCAAGTTTCCTTACGAATATCTCTGGAGGATTTGGGTTCATCTGAACTGGGAAAAGCAAAGGAAATATGGAGTGAGGGGGACTGCATCACTTTTTAATTTCTTCCTAGCTTTTAATTGAAAAATCTTATCCTGGAGATTCTGCACAAAATCATTGGATGTAAAATGCCTATCCCAAATCTTACCATTCTTAATATTAATGGAGCATTTCTCCTGCAGACTGAGATCCAAAGACGCTGGAGCATCAAATTTTTCTGAGGAAATACAAAATACTGGGCATCCCGTGGATTGGGATAGCAAGGCATGGTACAAACGCACTTTGAACCTCAAAATGATGCCATTTTTGCTTAACAGATCCAAGTTAGTGCACTTCCCTTCAATGAAATTATCTGTACTGCCGCAACAGTGACGTCACTACGTCATCTGAGTCCGCTAATGCCAACTAGACTGCCTTAGAAGATCCTTGTTGCCTCACCTTTATATTTAGTCACCTTGCACTGCGCCATTAAAAAGTCCAAGTGATTAGTTATCAGTAACAACTATCATGTTTAAATATCGCATGAATGGTTAATGCCATGCTTATGCAATTTTGTCAGATGAATAATTTACCTTTCAAAAAAGCACTAGATGTGCAGTTTCGAGAATGAATATGGTTATTTGAGAATTGAATAATACGTACTTAATGTTATTTATTTCTGTATTTCAAAAAATATGTATAAAATAAAATTAAATTAATAATATAAGTTGTAGTGCATATATAAAACTACAATTTAAAATAAACAAAATTATTTTTACCCAGTCTTAGACAAAAATATATAATTTGTTTGAATAAAAAAAGATGCTATTATTATGTTCATAGAAATAAATGATTAAATATCGCATAGATGGTTAATGCTAGGTCTTTATTTTATTTATTTTTTTTCTTAGGTGTTTAAAATTTCGCATTTTCGTTTAGTAATTTATGTTTAAAAATCAAATATTTAAAAAAAGTGAATTTTATACTTATTAGCTATTTAAACTAATAAAAATATCACCCTTATTTTGGAAAAAAAGCAAAACTATGAGCCATTTTGGACATTAATTTGAATTATTTAATTAAATCACGGATGGTTAAAAGGACTTCTTTTATAATATCTGGCCAATACAAAATTAAATAAGAGAATAGATAATAATAAAGGATTCAAGGGAAAGAGTGGACAATTAGTAGAATAAGAGCATGTTTTTTCCTTCTCTTTGCTGATTGGCTTAAAGTTGTCAGCTGTCATAGGGTCTATTTCAAAGGTCTTGAAGGCAATTACATTGTGAGCTTAATTTAATTATTTATGATAAACAGGCAATACTCATTAATTGCAATATATTTTTCATAATGGTAACGTGCAGTACAGTGTATTGTAGTAATAGATCAATTTCGACTAAAAAGACTCCTGGCTTATCCCCTTAGAAAATGTTTAATTTTTCAAAAGACATCAATCGAAGGAAGTTGGGAATGAATACCATCAAACGTGTCTCCCACCAAAGACTCAAGAGTTTGCCAAGTTATGTAGTCAACTATTTTTTACTATGTCAGGTATGTAAAAATTAAATTAATGGATGGTTTTATAAGATGTCTTTGGGCTCCAAATTCTAATTATTAGTACTTAAGTTATTTCGCTTTAGGCTCATTTTGAAGAACAAATGTTTCTGTGGAAGTCTCCAGAAGGAAGATGGCATTCGGTACTTAATACAATTCCGACTTTATTTGAACATTCTAAGATAAAAATAACGAAAGCTCCCACTTAACCGAAACAAAAAAAAAGTTGATATATGCATGAAATTGTGCGACCCATGTCTTGATTATTGCCCACATTTACTTATAATTAGTTATTTAAGTGTATTATTTCCTAAAAATATTATATAAGTTTATTGTGTAAAATTCATTTTAGTAAATTCGGTTCTTTTTTAACTTTATATTAATTTAATAAAAATTAAAATTTTATTTGAATTCTTTAACAAAGATAATAAAAAAAAATATTAACAAGTATTTTATAAAAAATAACCATTTTTAATCATGAATCATGAGAAAATAATAACTCCATATTAGTCGGTACCAAGGTTGATAGTAATACAAGGTCATCATGATATCGGCCTTGCTTTAATTTTCAATCTGATGTATTGTACCGACAATTACGCAAGACAGACGGATTTTGACAAAAACGCAACCACTATAATTTTCAATTTAATGTATCGTACCGACTACTGGGCAAGAAAAACAGATTCGAGAAACACGCAACCACTCATACACTATGACTTCTATTTTTAAAAGCATGGTGGAAGTCCAACATTATTCGTACACTCGTTATGGTATAACCCTGAGTCGGTGTAATAGCACTGTAGCTTTAGATCTTATTTATTTCCATTGTATTTTTGTTGTTGTTGTTGTTTTTGTCTGTCCTCTCTTTCGCTTGAGTCCTTTAGATAATAATAGTAAACATAATTGATAATTGCTGCCACGACCTCTTCATTCAAAATTATAATACGTCATAACTAATATATACGTTATTACTCATTTGTACATTAAAGTTATTCAGGGAAGTCTATAGAAGGGATATATTCATTATTCTTTTTTCCTTTCAATCCCAATGGAGGTGAAAGATTGGTGTCTTATTAATGCGCGTATTAAGTATGTTTTATACATAAAGGAGGGAGTCAATATATTAGTAGAACACAAAATGTTTTTTGGTTTATTTCATTCTTCAGATTACTGAATGGAATCAATATGAAAAAAATGAAAATCTCACAAAGATGACTGAAACAGCAGCATTGGTTCACACCGTTAAAGGACTGATTAACCTTTGTCCTTTCTTATTTGATGTTAGTGTCTTGGATTATATATAATATTACTAGGTAAGATAAACTCAGATCCTGAGGAAAGAAGATTTGGATTGTACAGACAGCTAAATGGTGCCAACTTCGATGTTTCCATTCATCAATTCTTCGAGTTGGAAAAAAAAATACGGTTAAAATCTCTCATAAGATTTAACAATATGGAAGTAAAAGAAATAAAATTAATGCAAAATTGTGAAGTGAAGGTTATAAATAATGTTAATCAAATCATTGAAAATGAAACGTCACTCCTAATGTCATGCCTCTCTTCCTGAGACGATGATGATTTCTTAAATTTGTATGATTTAGAAGAAATGAAGAATATTACTTTTTTACTGTGCAGGGAATATTTCTCGTTTACAATTTTTAGGAACAAATGCTCCAATTGCAAAAATCTTTTAAAACAAGATAAAGTTGTTGAGCTCCCTAAAGAAATAGATAATTCTAATTTTTTTACAGATTTAAAAGATAGAAGAGGACTGATTTATCCGTCAGATCTTGTATTTTTGACTACTCTTGCTTCTGTAAAATTAAAAGAAGATATATTTCGGGAAGTAGCCCCTAAAGCATTATTATTATTTTTTTTTTTTTTTTTTCAAAATCCACGGGATATATTCATAAGGTGTTTCTCTTATAAAATTTAAGAATCTGACGGTTTACTTTCCAAATTTTGTAAAGAAAGTCATTCTTTTTTTACATTTATTGCAGAAATCGCCAAGAAAACTTTTAATTACATGACCAAAAAGTTTGTATCTTTTGTGAATGACAATGTACATGAGAAAAGGAAATATGGAGCAGAAAACGATCCACCTACCATAAGGTGAATAACAAAATTATCTGAATAAACTTTTGAATAGATAGCTTGTGTCTTATATTTTAAAATATATCCTTTTTATTGTTAAAATATATGATCAACATATATATGAATATTTCAGTATATTTTGTTGTTTGATCGATAGTTTCAGTTCCATTATAATTATTTTGTAAAATATAAGTCTAATGATCTCATCTTCATGACTCAGGCTTGATTTATTCATTAACATTAACTTAAGTTTCTTTCAAAATACACCGAGAGTAGAGGCGATAACGAGGTTTTTTTTTTACCTAATACACAGAAATCCTTAGAAGATCAAAGGACATTTATCAGAACACTCCTTCATGCGAATATAATACACTATGTTATAGTGGAATCCCCTTTTTCCGAACTTAAGTTCGTGTAACGATTCTGGGATTATTCTAAAGTCCTAATGCCATCTTGGCCGAGTTGAGTGTGATTTATCACTCAGGGAGGAAGCCTATAATAAAATGAGATGAATAGGACAACCCGGGTGGTATCCAACTTGATAAAAATACATGGAGACGATATCTATCCATCACTTTACTAGCAAATAATATTGATTCACTATTATGTAATCATACCATAAAGGACGAATACTGAGTGAAATGTACATTACACTGCTCTGAGATCGTATTTATCTCCTTATTCACATAATATAGCTACAAAGATCTATTCACCCACGAACCGATAGATAGCATTTTGAACATCTGTGCATATTAGCATTGAGTACATATCACTAAATCAGTATTCGAGGATGACATTTAGCAACACACGCATATTTTGTAATTTTTGAGTTACAACAATTTGGCCTTGAATCTTGGATATTATCTGGAACGCACGAGACTTTTTTTATAAATTCATGAAATGGCAGATGTTGAAAATCATTTCTTTTAAAAATAAAAGACCTAAAAATAACCTATTAACAAAAATATATTTATTAATAGGTTATTCATAAATTTCAAATATTAACGCCCTTCATCTAAACAGAGACCAAGATCATCAGACCAAAAATCATCTTTCTCGGAAATCAAAATATGGTCCCCCCAAGATTCTATATTATTTATCCTCCAATGATCAATATCATTTTCAGAAATGTTGTAGGTTTATATACTACATAGTTATAGTACATGAAGTAAAAATCAAAATTCAACTAACTACTTTGTACCTTCAACCTCAATATTCCATTACAGCAAAACTAATAGTATTTACCACATGACAATAGTTTATAATACGAATCGAATAAAAATTATTAACTAAAGTGTATTAAATGAGGTTCTATAATAAAAAGATCCTATTACAAATATAAGTTTGACATTAAATAAAAGAATGTTCCTTTAATTAATATCGTTCTGTTATTGTCAATCTAGGGAAGACCAAGAAACTTTTATTTTTAATAATTCAGATGAAACCTGAAATTTACCTTATAATATATACATTGAAGGTATAGGTTTAATAAAATATGTTTCTTACTCATTCAGTTGAATTAAATATTTCAATTGTGACAACCTGTTTTGTCATTATTCATTTCCGCAGGGAATGCAGCCTATAAACTACTTTATAAATTGCATGTTACTATTTATAACGGTAAACAGTATTATATACATATCAATTTTGACTCACAACTCAAAGATATATAATATGCGTTAATTGTATTTTTTAGTAAAAGTTATTTTGAAGATAATTTGTTCGTTATTCTAATAATGTTAATTGGGATACAATGCTTCCATCGATTTATAGAGTAGTATTCAAACTCAAAGTCACAAAATAGTATCATGGCATCTAGAGATAAAGTCAATTTAATACATAGCCATGGATCCTATATATGAACCGATGTCCCTTCATGACAACTAATCCGGGTCTTCCCCATTATAAAACTATCTACATGACGTCACAACTTTTCATATTAACAACATCTTTCGACGTCATTTTCCTTCTTTTAACTCCCCCTTCCCTAACAGTAAGTTGTAGTATAAGTATTTTATTAATTATAATTTAGATTTGATAAATATTATTTGTATATTTCAATTTATGATTTATCCATATTTAATATATTACTATTTAATTGATACTCTGGTTCCTCCTAGTAGTGCCACGACAAATGCCCAATGTCCTCTAAGGGAAACAAACGATTGGTAAAATCCAAGTCCGGATTAAAGATAGTGGCTCATAATGATGTTGGAGTGTCTCCTTGGGAAATATTAGAGCCTTCTTGGCAAGATGATCATGAGGTATCATTATATTATTGAGTTACGAGGAAATGTCTCACACTCATTTCAATATATTGAATAACTTCTTTTCAGGTTGTCCAATGCTCAACACCGGATTGTTCCACGAAATTTGATTTTATTAAAAGAAGGGTAATGCATCATTACTTCAACTTCATATAATTAAACATTTAATCATCTGGATTTTGTTTCCCTTTGTAGCATCATTGTCGCCGCTGTGGCAAAGTGTTTTGTTCCAAATGTTGCAGTGTGAAAGTTCAATTGGATCGCATGCAGTTTGTTGACCCCGTTCGACATTGCATCTCTTGCGCCAAAGTAACTCGGCAAGAAGAAATTTTCTTTGAGCAAGATTTGAAGGTTCTTCTATCAGGTATTATACAATATTATTTATATATTGAGTCGAAATAAAGTATTCTTAACACCCTTTAAGGAGCACCATTTTCTATTGATTTGAAAAGTGGAGACAAGGAACTTCAAGGACTTGCTTCTCGAAACACCTTTTACAATTGCAAACTTTCAGCTGATCAACGTTTGATCATATTTGAATGTGATGGTGATGAAGGAATCGATGTAGAACCCATTTCATTGTCAAAAATCAAAGACTACGCCATTCCAAAAATGGAAAGTGAATGTGGTCCAAGTGAATTTTCCATTTCTACACATTCAGCTCCAAAACCTGTTCAAACAGTTGTTTTTGTATGTCCTCAAGGGCCCAATAAGAAACCGTCTATACTCTGGCTTTTAGGTCTAAATAAGGTATTTATAATATGCTACTTAATACTAAGGTATCATGAGGCATCCCACATCAAATTACCAACCACTACAAATTAATTTGTAATCCGGCCACCAAATCATTTTTTATCTCTAAATATCATCTATAAAATATGCCGTTATAGAGAGGATAAAAAATTGGTTCGGGAGATATTTTGATTTGAATTAGAAATGAAATTCAATTTATATTATTTCAGAAGATATGTCTATTTAAAATTTAGCGTGGACCAGAATTTTTCTTCAAATTGCCAAAAGAAACGCATCATTTGATTGGAAAAAAAAAAAGATTTGGATTTTGTTGGTAAAAATCTTTGGGCAATTTGATGTAGAATTACACGACTACATACAGTTGAGAAAATAAGTATTCAATCCCATGCCAATTTTGTATGTTTGCCTTCTGACAAAGATAAGAACGGTTTATTATTTTAATGGTAGGTTTATTTTGACAGTGAGATAAATTATATGAGCATTTAAAGAAAGTGTTTGGAGGAAAAAAATACTGAGTATAATCCAAGAACACCTTCCCCACCGTCAAGCCTGGGGGTAGGAACGTTATATTTTGGGGGTATTTCTTTAATAAGGGGAAAGGACGACTTCACAGCATCAAAGAGAGGAGGTATATGGTCCCCATGTACCGGGAAATCGACTTCTTTCCATCAGGGCAGGTCATTGAAAATGTGTCTTGTAACGGGTTTTCCACCACGAAAATGACTCCAAACATTCGCCCATGTCTACAAAGAAGTGACTCAAGAAGAAGCTCATCAAGGTCATGAAGTGGCCTAGCTAGTCTCCGGACCTCAATCCTATAGAAAATCTTTGTCAGTGAGCAAACTTACAAAATCGGCAAGGGATCAAATCCTTATTTCCTCCAATCTATTATTCATTTATAATTATATATTTTTATTATTGTTTTAGGCATTACAAATGATCTTTGAGTCGCGCAACATGGACGAAGAAGTAAATACGATTGAGTTGGAGTAAAATCAATAATTATGGAACGAAAATGCGGATTTTTGAATCTCTTCTTTTTTATTGTCAATTCTTAGTCTTAAGTCTTTTATCTGTCCATTTTTGTATTGTCATTTGATTTCTACAACAACTCTATGCATAAATAATAGGTGAATAACCCAAAGGTATGCCTACGGATCCATCATGCTTTACGAAGGGGGAGACAAACACACTTTTGTTTATTTTATGCTGATCGTAGATTACCCATTTTTTCAATACTCATTAATTTATGTATATGTTGATTTTATTTGCATATATATATATTCGTTCAAAGCTTATTAATTCCAATTTTACAGTTTAGTTTCTTGTTTCACTTTGTGTGGTAAATGCTACTTTTTTTTTTTTAAATATCTATACTAAACAGGATAAATTATTTTATAGCACAAGCTACATAATAGCTGTTGATCCCTTACTCCCATTCCCATCTTGTATTCAAAATATTTTGTTAAGGTATATTCATATTTTTTTTATTTTTTGCCAGAGAACAAGTAGTGATGCGCTCGAGTATATTTTTTATATGATTTGTTGAAATATTAAGTATATAGATTTTTCGTAAAAAAGATATTTTCTAATCAATTTAGCATTGTATTTTTAATATGAAGGACTAGGGTAAATTAATTATTTAATTATAGAAGCCCTTTCCGTTAAACTAAATACCCCACCGTCACTGTGATAAAACAACAAAATTTCCTGTTACTATTGTTTTTCATTTTGTACTCATTGATTTGATGGGTGTAGTATTAGGTAGTAAGTGCTATTTTACATATCATTGTTATTTTTTACTTCCTGACCCTTTATATTGACAAATTGTAATTTGAATTAAAAATAATAAATTCACTTTCTATTAATGTACTCTATAAATATTATTCTTTCTTCTTATTTAAATAGTTGTGTATTTAAGAAATACTTATATATTTATAGAATTAACGTTTTTTCAATTGAAGTAAATATTATGAATGAGAAATCTCTTTGAGTTTTACATATTATGTTATGTACAAGTTGTGATTTTTTTTGTCTTCAAATCCCTTATATACAATATGAATTATTTTAGTTACCAACTACTAATTGATGATATCCTTTCATTTTGATATATTAAAACTACATGGTTATAATGTATTAATGAGTAACGTAAATATGGGCGTTTGAACTTTTCAATACACCGCAAAATACTTATCAATGTGTAATTTTGATTTAAAAATCAATAATCCCACCCTTAATATATTAACATTCCATAAAATATTGAATTATTGCAGTATCATCAACACAAACACTTCATTTAAAATAATTCATCTCATTTTTGAGTTGCAACTTGTACAATTTGCCTATACAAGTTACAACTTGTTATCAATATATATTTATATTTAATACATTGTATTTTAAGTTGTGGATAGAGTTTAGTACTGAATAGTTGCAGCTCGCATAGAGAAATAATATCATGGCCCATGATATATTTCTCTATAATTCATGGGTAGCGAGTGTCTAGGAATAGACTGGTTCTTATTTTTATTTTTCGAAATATTGGGACGACAGAGTTCAAAAAATGAAGAAATATATAGTTAGAGCTATTATGATTAATGTATAGAGAATGAACACAGCCTTTGAATTTGTAAGTTTCACAATTTTATGAGAAATATCTATTATAACCTAAAACTAGCCGGTGTAAGTCAAAATACAGCATTTTATACTAAATAAATAGTTTAAATGATGAGCAAAGAATCTTCCAAAAGTCGTAAAAAAGTTTTCTTCACATGATTATAACTCATACAAAATGGCAAAAGATAATTTAACTCTACTAGATATAGCGTCCATTTTTTTTTTTTTTTTTTTTTTTTGCCCTTATCTTTAAAATATGATTTATACTTTTTTGAAAAGCGTCTTTCAAAATTGAAAAAGTGCATGCAATCATTGAATATCTCATTATTAATAATGTTCCAAATATCTCTGAGGCCGATGACTACAAAACTTCATTGATACATATAATTTCAGCTCATTTTTAGAATTCCGTGAAGAATAGTTGTTAATTATAATTAGAAAAAAAGTGTTCAGAATTTTTCAATCCTTGCGTATCTTGGTTTATTGAAGGCCGGGTGCATAAAAACAATTGAAATGTAGAGGGTTAGTAAAGAAATTGGCAAAAATATTGCATATACTTCCTTCATGTTCCTATTAGCAGCATAATCTGTACAAATATTTTAAATATTCATAAGCGATGGATCTCCAATAATTACTAAAAACTCTATTTGAGTTGAGTTCTTCTTTTTCTTCTAACATTTATCATTCAAATTGCGAGAAGCCTTACTGCAACAAAATCAAAATGGTCTTTTATAAATAAAAAATATATTTTAACTACTATTGATATTAAAAAAATAATCAAATGTTGTTAAAACCAATCTTATACATTTTATATTCCTGAAAACTCAAGATGATAAGTAGAGGGACAACTTTAGTTGGAGGCTTATCTGGGTAATCCATATAATTATTTTATAAGAATTAATGAGGTTGTTTAGTTATTACTACTAGAAAGAATCAGTTATTATTCTTACATTGAGCCGTGGAGACTCAGTTTTGCTAACTATTTAAGACTAGTTTTTTGTGTAAAATCGAGTTAGGAGAAAATGTTAGTGAAATCTGAATGTTAAAGCTTTACATGATGTAATCATGTAAAATACAATACTGCTTTTTATGTATAATAATAATACTTAAAAATGTTACAATTTTAAGTTGGGGTCTGTGGCGGGCCCTGTAATCCAAGCTACTGGGAGACTAGAATTTGTGGATGGTTTGAGGTTGGGAGTCCTGCTGTGCAGTGCTACACGTTGAACCGGCGTCCGCACTAAGCTTGGCGTCAACATGGGTACCTTGGAGGAGTCCGAGGCATCCAGGTTGTCTAACGAGATATGCAATAGATCTAGGGGAGAAATCCAGCAGTCTAAAGTATCCGCGGCAAGCAGTAGTGGGATCTCGCTGGCGAGTGGGTGCTGTTCAGTAGCCTAGTCAATACAAGCAGACCGGGTTCCTTTTTACTAAAAATACTCCATAACTCTACGATCCCTCACTCTCTCCGTCATACAGATCCTCTATATTAAAATATACAACTCACGCCCTCTACACATTTTCACATAATATTCTCTTTTTCCTTCTTCTCTTCCATTTTTATTCAATATAAATACAATAGTTCATATTTTACAATTATAGACAGCTCTGTAAATAGTTCTAATACAATCTAGAGGAGCATAAGCTGCAACCATGCAACTTGTTGCTGAAAAACATCATTCGTTTTTTTTTGATAAATTCGACTTGGTAAACTGATATAAACTTTGTTCAATTATGAGGCTATAATTTTTTCGTAGTTAAGACTTGAAACTTCCATTTTGGGGTAATATTTGAAATTATTATTATTATTTTTGAAGAAAAAATGATCGATTGATTCAAAATCAAAGTAGATTTATGTTGAATTGTTTTTCCAAAGTTAAATTTCAAAAAATTATTAAATTAATTATTTAAACTGTGAAATTTGTCCTTCAAAAATAAAGTATCAACTTCAGTTCGTGTTTGTAGAAGATCATTTTTCAATCAAATAATTAATTAATATGAAATATTATTCTTCAATTGATCTTTCAGTACTAATGGGATTTATTCATTAAGTCGGTATAGCTGAGTCTATTTACCCAATTAGTCAAATGGATTTGGAGTTGCATAATTCACATGTTTGGATTCAGAACCGTAATTACAAAATATCATTCCTTACTATAAATTAAGAATAATTGATTCTTAGATTTGTGTAGTTTTATTTAGAAAAAAATTAGGTTGATTTATTATTTTAAGGATTGATAATTTAAATTTAATTTCTAGAGTATGACTCCAATAGATTTTTGAGGTTGGATTTATAATATTTGGAGATCCCGGCTCCGAATCTGCAGTTTTTTTTTAAATTTGAGAAACTGAATCATAGATAAATTAATTTATAAAAATACATATCTTCTGTGATACAAACCGTCACTGTGAGTAAATACATGTGACTGCTTACTCCCGGCTCACTTATCAGTCATAATTATTACTTCATGGGAATAAGATGTAACGAGTTACTTTATTTTGATCCTTTTAAGTAAAGGAATATTGTAAATCGATACAGTCTGCCTGATGCTTCCAGGTGGTTCTATTTCGGCACCAAATATAAGAATCTTGTTTATCCTTATTAATGCAAAATTAAGGGGGGAATACATATAATTTGATTTGTATCAATTAAGTCAATCCATCATTTTTACTCAAAGCTATTTTTTACAATTTCAAAGTTTAGAAGAAGAGTTTCTTAAAATACCACGTGATGTTTATATAAAATTTTAACTACGACAAATAATATTATAGTCTTATAAAGTTCATATGAGTAACCAAGTCGAAATTATCAAAAAAAAAAGGAAGTTTTTCATCAATACTGTTGTGTGATTAGAGCTTGTGCTCCTCCAGATAATATTAGGACTCATTGGAGTTTCCTTTAATATCCGTATATATCTGAGGTACAATTTATTTTTGATTCACGAAACCTTTGTACTCGTGTTTTTCAAATTTATTTAAGAATGGATCTTTTGAACAAAGCATTCATCTCATCGACCCTCCGTAGGAGTTTATATTTTTCCATTAGGAAATTCTCTTCCTCTTTTCAACTTCATGATCTGTTCGTGATCTAGCCTCTTTGTGCCCCACTCGGTGAATCTTGTCTCAGTTAATGGAAGGATTATTCATTATGCAGATTCCCCTTTAAATCAAGGTCTGTGATAGTGACTTCTGACCTCGAAAATAATTCCCTTTATGTTCAAGAATAATTAAATAATCTATATCTTCTACAAATTTATAATAATTCAAATAAGAAATAATTATTTTCATTAAAACACAAAATAATCAAATGAAAGACCAAATGAGAAACAGAAAGAGTTATCATCCTCCACCTACATCTCCTTCATTGAAATTATGGAATCAATTCTTCCTTAACTTAACTTTACTTCTTCTGCTACTCTAAGAAATCTCTTTTATTGATAATAATCCTTCAGTGTTCTTGATGTATATAACGCGGATATCCCTCATCTTTATAACATTTTTATCAATTCCATTAATAATTTGGAGTTCGTGATGTATCGTCTATATGTTCAATTATATAACCTGATCACTACTAGCACAATCCTGATTTCATTATTACTTGTGATTATCTATTATCATTAGGAAGCAAGTTGAAGATTGTTAATTCTACTCTTTAACATAAAGTAGATCTATTTTTCCGACATTTTGGCCTGCATTGCATTATTTTATTATGTTATATTGATACACGCCACTAAACATTCGTTTTGCTGATCCTATTACTTTGGAATTCTTGTTGTAGAAAAATAAAACGCAAAAATGAATAAATATGCTTGTGTGATGGACAGAAACAGATAATTAAGTGATAAACTTTAACAACAATTTTACGCCATTAACGAAAATGAAAGTAAATAAAAGGAATGCCAAGCTAAAGTACATACCTCAAGTTTTAGCAAAGATAAAAAAAATAAGATTAAAAGAAGGCGTAATTTCAAAAATGATAATTTTTAACTACTAATAAACAAGTAAGCAAATTTTTACAGTGCCATCTATAAAAATATCTTGTGAAATATGAACTATCGTATTTATATTGAATAAAAATGGAAGAGAAGAAGGAAAAAGAGAATATTATGTGAAAATGTGTAGAGGGCGTGAGTTGTATATTTTAATATAGAGGATCTGTATGACGGAGAGAGTGAGGGATCGTAGAGTTATGGAGTATTTTTAGTAAAAAGGAACCCGGTCTGCTTGTATTGACTAGGCTACTGAACAGCACCCACTCGCCAGCGAGATCCCACTACTGCTTGCCGCGGATACTTTAGACTGCTGGATTTCTCCCCTAGATCTATTGCATATCTCGTTAGACAACCTGGATGCCTCGGACTCCTCCAAGGTACCCATGTTGACGCCAAGCTTAGTGCGGACGCCGGTTCAACGTGTAGCACTGCACAGCAGGACTCCCAACCTCAAACCATCCACAAATTCTAGTCTCCCAGTAGCTTGGATTACAGGGCCCGCCACAGACCCCAACTTAAAATTGTAACATTTTTAAGTATTATTATTATACATAAAAAGCAGTATTGTATTTTACATGATTACATCATGTAAAGCTTTAACATTCAGATTTCACTAACATTTTCTCCTAACTCGATTTTACACAAAAAACTAGTCTTAAATAGTTAGCAAAACTGAGTCTCCACGGCTCAATGTAAGAATAATAACTGATTCTTTCTAGTAGTAATAACTAAACAACCTCATTAATTCTTATAAAATAATTATATGGATTACCCAGATAAGCCTCCAACTAAAGTTGTCCCTCTACTTATCATCTTGAGTTTTCAGGAATATAAAATGTATAAGATTGGTTTTAACAACATTTGATTATTTTTTTAATATCAATAGTAGTTAAAATATATTTTTATTTATAAAAGACCATTTTGATTTTGTTGCAGTAAGGCTTCTCGCAATTTGAATGATAAATGTTAGAAGAAAAGAAGAACTCAACTCAAATAGAGTTTTTAGTAATTATTGGAGATCCATCGCTTATGAATATTTAAAATATTTGTACAGATTATGCTGCTAATAGGAACATGAAGGAAGTATATGCAATATTTTTGCCAATTTCTTTACTAACCCTCTACATTTCAATTGTTTTTATGCACCCGGCCTTCAATAAACCAAGATACGCAAGGATTGAAAAATTCTGAACACTTTTTTCTAATTAGAATTAACAACTATTCTTCACGGAATTCTAAAAATGAGCTGAAATTCTACGTATACACATAAAGACTTGATTCATGGAGAACAAGTAGTTGAGCCACATGTTTTTCCAATTGGGCTATATTCAATTGGGCTATATTTGGAAGAAGCTGGAGAGGCATTAAATCAAGAAATTAGAAATGCCAGACTTAACCACTCAAGAAAATTATCAAGAATTAAAACATTTACAGATCAAATTCACTGTCTTCTAATAAGTAATATCTCACCTTAGAAAAAATAATTCATAAGGAAATAAACAAGAATTATCGGCAGATGCTAAATCATTATTGTATATTGATACAGTAAATAATCCATCTGATGAGGATTAGATTAAAAATGTATCCAATTGGCCCTGGATCAACCAATAAATACCATTTCAATTGCTTTCATAAATATCAAAATAAATAATTTAAAAATCGTATGAAATCTTTCAAAACTAATATGTTTTTGATAAATAAGTCATATAAAACTTGAATGCTAAAAATTAATAAATAAAGTTTTGATCCCTTTTTTGTGAAAATAAAGGACTGTGACTGTTGGAAATATATTCTAAGTACATATAATTTACAATTCCAACGTACATTGTGTCTTCACGTGTACTATGTACATAGATAATATGTCAATTTAACCCTTAGAAAAAATTGAATGGCTTTTTAGAAATGATGTTATAAAATGGTTTGAAATCCAATAATATTTGCTTTGTCAAGCCTTTAATTTTGGGATCAAGTCAAATCGCAAGTTTTTGAAAATATGGGTTAGTCCTATTCGAGTTGAAACTCGTAGGTCCCCATCTCTAATAAAAACTGGACATAAAAACTTTGAACAAGAAGGGAAGCTCGGATAACATTTAAAATATTCCATATATACCTCCTCGTATTGATAAATCTATTGACTGTGGTAAATAATATTATATTATAATCTCCTGGCTTTGGAGAAGGTCATAGGATTTTCCATAAAACATGATAAGGTTATCACTTATGGTAATATTTCTTCCGTAAATGACAAATTGCTACTAAGCCCGCTATATGTCATGCATTTTTTGTGTAGTAATCACCGGGGCTTCCCCAATATTTTTTTTAGAAGTAGGTAGTTTCTAAAGCGTTAAAACTTTTAACGCTTTAGTAGTATCTATAGAGGGTATTCACTGACGTCATAAATTGTACCATAATTGAAAGAGATTCCATTTTGGGGGCTCAAAGCTGATATTTTTTATATTAAATAGACAAATTTTCAATAAACCTTGATAAAACTCTATCAAATGGCTATATAAATAGAAAAAACTTAACACCTAGATTGAATACCACTTGTTGTCAATGATAAATACCGATATTTTAATTATATCTAAGTAATATATATTTATTTTTTTTGATCGATTAACATTATACACTTTTTTTATCCCTAGTTACTCTGCGAATTTTAATTGTTTTTTTTTTCTTTTTTCATCTGCTAACTATTCTTTATTCACCGAACTACAACTCTATGTAATTTTTTTTAGTTTCATTAGTTCTAATCAATAATATCATAACTAGTTTTCCATGCTTCCTTCTCTTAATTATGTCTTATAGTCCATTGATTCTGGTTTACTGCTTTCTTTAATCTATTCTTTCATTCTCCCTTCCTCATATGTCCTCTACATGAAGAGGAACTCCGTCAATGTCGACGCTAAACTTCGTATTAACTGCTGTGACATTGCCCTCCTTCCATTTCTCCGTGCATCTAGCTTTATTTGGTTTTACCCACACTTTATCACCACAATGGAAATCAGAATCATTTGAAGCATTGTCCTCTTTTTCCTCAGTCAATTCCATGAAGGGGTTTCTCCACACATTCTTAAATATCCTTTCCAGCGGAATCAGACCATCACTTCTGAGACATATGTTATAGCAGTAAACACATTGATTAATTAAGTTTATTGTAAGAGCAGAGGAGGCTTTAATTGTTCTGTTGTTTCTTTCGACTATTCAATTTCCTGACAGTGCATCTGAACTTAAGACTTGTCTTCGATATGTCGAGAATTGATGTAATTTTTTTTTACCTAAATGTCTTGCCATTATAACAAACAAATTCTCTTGGTGGTCCCATTTGACTGAATATTTCTGAAATCTTCTGACACACCTCATCATCCCCCTCTCTGTTAAGAGCTTTCCATACTGTAAGCCTAATAGGACCACAGTCTACTACAGTAAGGAACATGTCCTTACCAGCATGGGTGACGTCAATAGCCAATCTAATTCCACTAACAATGAGCCTCCGCCATCCCTTCTTGATGTTGGTTCGATAGAATTACATTTATCGCATTCTTTTGCTGTCTTCTGAACCAACTTTTTGGTATTTCCTCCACTGATTGTTTCGCGAAATACAGGGTACTGTATATCCAACAAAAGTGTATCAGATGGCTTCTATTCACCGATTCCTCCATCTCCATCTCATCACTGCCTCACCTCACCATCCATATCTTGGGATCTCGCGTAATTGTGTTGGCTAAGTTTTTCTCAGACCTGACCAACTCCACGTCCCAAACTGTTCTATACTCAACCAAGAGCTCTCCATGAAATGTGACTATTCTTTCGATAAATATTTCCGATATTCCAGACAACCTTAGTTTCTTTACTCCTCTTTGTAGTGTCGTAAGACATGAGTATACTGGAGTGTGAGATCATCACATGAAAATATTAAACCTGTATGTATGTAATATTAGAATTTACCTTTGTACATAATATATTTGTATTAGTATCATTAGAATCGTCACCATGTGCGATTGAACTAGCGTCATACCAAACTTAATACGGGTCAGTGCCTCTCACGCTCCATGTAACATAAGACGGGTCTAACTTCTTACTTCTATTTACGATCTCACGAAGCATTCCGACTGTTTTGGATCCATATAATTATCTCTTGGTCGAATTTTCCCTTCATTCTGTAAGAGATTGCTCACTGCCCGGCAACATTGTTGAGTCTCAGGTCCTTCTTCCACTTCTACTTCACGGTCCACTCTCCGTCCTCGAATTTCACTACATAGTTTTCCCCACGAACATCCTTTGACCTCTCTTCGCTCTTCACTGACGCACACGCTCCGAGCACTACTCTTTTCTTGGCCATAATAACCATGTACCTTTCCAGAATATCGTTGCAATAATTACTTCCACTCCTATAACCTATTTTTCATTTATAAGACACTTCACCACATGTAACTGACCTCTAACCTCAATTTGTACAATTTCTTTCTCACTACAGTTCACAATTGATTCATCCACCGTCATTACCTTTCTCTTAGATGTGATGTACTCTCCGTCCCAAGCACTTACCCTAATAGTTGTCTTGGAACAGCAGGTGTCGATCAATTCGTAAATGTATTTTTCTTTTATTTTTATTATGGTCCTTGGAGTAATTGCGTCTGTCTGTCTCCCTTGGCGCTACTGGCGTCGGCAGAACCCCCATGTCGTGTCCCTTATTCTTTCAACAAATCATTACCATGTACCCGTTTGAGATTAGGTCCACTATATCCATAGAAGGTAATTATTCGTATTTGTACAGCTAACCCTATCTCAGTTGAAAATTCATGTAGGGGGGGAGGCTTTCATTTCACTCTTAAGAGTCCGTGCCATAGTTACAAGGTCACTATCACTAATGGCATCTACTCCCAGCATTGCTCTCATACGCGACCTGACATCTTCAGCCATTGTTGATATAAATGCAAGATGAATTAGGCATGATGAATCCGAGACTCCCATCAGACTAATGAGGTTTTAATTTCGGCCAAACAAGACAGACTCCCCCAGTCTCCATTTCTTAGCCTTAAAGTCTCGTAAGCTGTAAACGTACTCATCGACAATACATTTCTCAACGCCTGTATGATCTTCCCCTCCTCCGACAATTGGTCGTACACGCCGATCTGGCTGAAAGTTGGTGTTTGTTCTTCCAAAAGATGCTACAAACTAACCATAACCTGGATACGCGCCTGTAGTGCAATCTCTTGGACTTTGCATGGACTTTTCAAACGACCCTCGTACATAAGATACTTATAACAAAAATAAACAGAAACAATGATCTTTTTATACATACATGCACACGCCTGCAATAGTTCATTAATACGACCACATTATTATTTTTTATATCAAAAATATTTATGTGATTTGCATCAGGGTGCACTATATGCAGTGCGCCCTGTGACTCATTGTCATATATTCAGTCATTCATACAGACAGAAAGACAAACTTTACTATATCAATATACATTAGTTGATAACATGCTTTATGAGAAATCTGTTGAGAAAATATTTTTTCAAACAACAAAAAATATTTCAATCGAATTATCTATAAAAAAGGTATTATGCTATCAAATTTTTGTGGATAAGTAAAACGATTTTTTCCCCAGAGATAACATGATTTATCTGAATTGGGCAGTATATTCTAAATATAGGTGTACCTTGATTTTACTATTGTTTTGAATTACAATCAATGACTTTTGTTTATTATCAAATTTTCATCTTAAGCGTAAATTTTCTTCGAAAAAACAATGGTTATCTAATTTTATGAACTTAAAGAGGTTTTCAAGGGCATCCGCAATTTTTTATTATTTTCCTTTTTGAGTGGGAATTTTGTCTTGGAATAGACTATAAGGCAAAGGAGAGGGCATGAATTTGACCTAATGAGTAGTGACACACAAATTCCTTGTTTTTTTTTTGGGGGAGGGGGGAAATTTCAAATGTCCTTATGAACATATTTTATGTCATTATTGTAATTTCTCAGTTCTTCTTCCCAATTTGTAGCTGGCGCACTTGATCCACCGCTTACAGGCTTATAAAGTATTATTATATGTTCCTTGCTCCCCCTGCGGACGCTCTTTTAAGTAACCAGTGGGGTCTAAAAATTTTTATCTGATAAGAGTATATATGTATAATAAATCAATTTATTAAATTCATTATATTACGGTGATTATAATTTTTGGGACAAAGCCCCCAAATGATAAAATCTAGCAACGCCCCTGATGATAGTCATATTTTTTTTTTTTTTTGAGGGGGGGGGATACTTGATTTTAATGCAATTAAATCATAAAACGGAACAAATATGGACACTAAAGTATAAATGAGGAATATATTTATCAAATTGAAGAAATGTTAGTTCAACAATATATTAGAGAAGAATCAACCTTAGCAGATGAATTTTATGTAAGGCTATTCATCATTTTGGCAAAATCGTAAAATATAAATGGGTAGATTTTTTTTATAAGGATAATTTAAACTATACTTATTCAAAACAAAACAAAAAAAATAATAATGCAAAAATCATACTGTATTTCTTTTTTTCACAGATATACTTTCTGAATTTTGTTATTTAAAAAAATAGTCTCTACAGAGTACTATTATAAACCCATATAAAAAAATGAATTCGTAAATGTTTATAATATGGAACGGAGTTTCCCACTGTTTACCACATTCGATTTGCGAGCAACTTTTGAAACAAAGTATGATTTGTTAGATTTACATTCTTTGAGGTATTTTCTGAACAAACTTTAACTGTCAGCAGAGATCTTGTGAGCTTTGTTTGTAAATTGTAATTTGATTGTCTGTCAATGCTAATTTTAGAATTTCTTCAAAATCCAATATACTCTCTGACTCATAGTGAAAATGGATACTATACATATATTAATAAATGTGTTTATTTGAAACATATGTCGTTGTTGTTAGTGATTTTGAAAGCGTAGCACACTGACGCACATTTAAAATCTGTTCGTCTTTCATATTACTCTTTCCTGTGTTATTCATTGTGTCTATTCAATAGGCGAGCGTTACTTCTTTGTTCAAATAACATAACAACCCTGCCCCCATCTTTATTATTTCACCATCATTGTTCTGTTGTCGAAGATGGAAATTCCAGGAATTCTATCAATAAGCAATTATTTTATTTACTTATCTTTTTAACCTGAATATTATTATTATTATGCCATAAAGATGTTTGATCCATAAACTGCGTATTTAATAAACATTTATACTTTTCTTTAGAATTACTTATCTTAATTATGAATGACATTACTCATTTCTTGTTATAATAATTAATAAGGCATATGCGTTGCGTATAAATCAATTTTCACTAACGTCATACATTGCTTCATAATTGAAGGAGAAGGCATTTTGGGTGATCAAAATTGAAATTTTTACTACATATAATGGGCACATCTGTAATAAATCTCGATGAAACTTCCTCTAATAGCTTTAAGAATAAAAAAAGACTTGACATCTGCATGTAATACGTTTTAAATCCAATGATCAACAGTGATATTTTAATTAAATTTAATTAATATTTAATGAAAATCACAATGATTTGTCTAAATGTGTAATATTTATTGGGATTGATTAGGGATGGGAAAAGTAGAATAAATAGAGAAAAGTATTTTATTCTTTCCAACTTAAAAGTTAATTTATTGTTTACAATATGTAAATAAGATTGTATCATGACGTAATAACAGATTTTTAGTACATTTTAGAATCAATTATTAGAAGGGTAATTTTCTGATAGAGTAAAGTGTAAAAGTCCTTTTAATTGTGACTATTTTCCTTCATATGAATGAAAAAAGGTTTTTATTAAATACAACTTGGTTATGCAGGGCCCCCAAAATGCCCAACATCACAAATACAGATGGTGCATGAAAAGGCAAGCCCCATGCATCCCATGGACTTTGCAAGTACACACATAATACGTGAGTCTGTGTTGATAACTACGTCATAACTGGAGTGTATATGACGTCATAAAACTTTCGCCCAAGATCAACCAATAAATATTATAATACGTTAAAGCTAGGAAGAAAGAAAAAGAAGAAGTCTCTAGGTGTTAGTAGAGTAGCCCAGGAACTGTTCGACTGTCTCACTTAAGTTACTACTCCATTAGACTATTAGCAGTGTTCTGTTCCAGGATTTTCTCTTTCTTTCTCACACTCTCTCGCACTTATCATCCATGACGAAACAGGATGTGAACATGACGAATCCCATGAGATACGAGGAAATGAGACTATCTACATTCAAGAATTGGCCGAGTAATGCGAAAGTAAGTTGCATGACACCTTCAGTTCTTCTCATGGAGCTGGAGTCAGCGTATTCTTCTTCACATTCCTTTTTGTTCCAGGTGGAAGCAAGGAAGATTGCCAAGGCTGGATTCTTCCACACGGGAAATGAGAGTGAAGTTCAATGTTCCTGGTGCAATGTTCTGATCTCCCAATGGGAGTATGGGGATCAAGTGAGTCCTTCCTTCTCATAGAAGAGTCATTACGCTCCAAGTCCTAGCTTCCATTATTGAGCACTCAGTATTACAAATTCTCGCTTCACGAATCTGCAATTCCTTTCTTTCCTTTCACATTAGATTCTTGAGATTTTCTCCCTTTCAATTTTTTTAAAGTTCGTTTTACTTTTTTTAAAGGCAATTTTGACTAAGGAAAAAACACATGAACAAGAAACAGAAATACAATTACAAACTCCCTTATTTTCTACAATATATAATTATACTTATGAACATCTCGAGGGTTGAGTGCCAATTTGTCCTAATTCAAAAATTACAAATTTACGTGTTATTACCATCCTAGAGGTCAAATTTGTAATGTTAATATTGAAAAACAAAGACGTTCTGACTGTTGAAATAAACGGATCATATCTATTTGATTGTTAAAATTGGAAAACACAATTATTCAAGCTTCATTCTGTAAAGTTAATATTTGAGTTACGACAATTTGGCTCTCAACACACGATTTTTCTGGATTACATTTGTATTCTCATACGAATTATTCTTAATTTCTATCAACAAATTATTCTTATTAACCCTTTTGGTGTGTCGCAAACAGCAATACCAAGTAGCCGAAATGGTCATATTTTATTTGAAAGGGACCATATTGGGGCGAATATAAGTCTTAAATCAAATAAAGGTTATAAAATGTAGCTAAATTTTTGGGTATCTTAAATTATCCCACACATTTGAATAATTAGCCTATAATTGACTCAAATATGTCTATGATATATTGGGCTGTATTTGTATATATAAAATAAACAACTAATTGGGATTTTATACTTTTCTTGATTTGTGCTATTTAATTTATGTGGACGCGCCACATTTGAACTTGAAGTGGTTTTACCTTTGAAAAATTGGCAATTTAATCAATATTGCTACTAAAGTAAACTGTCTTAGTCTCATCGATTAATTGTACTTCAAATGAAGTTCTTTTATTTTAAATATAATGAAAAAAACAAAGGCATTTTTCATCCCCTATTATACCTTTAAAAAAATGATTTTTTTGACCTAGACACAGCCTTTTCTAAGGATTGAAGGATTTCATAATAATAAAATATCAACACATCTTCGGAGTTAAAATTCAATTTGTCTGTGAATATGCTTTAGAAGTGTATTTCTGCATTTTTTCTAATACAAATATATTAATGTTTAGTTGGCAATGACTTTTGAATAATTTTGTTGATTAGGGATATCTTATCATTTTTCTCTTGATAGCGTAGGAGTATATAATAAATGTCTCATTTATTTTAATGTATGTTTTTCTTTACAGGTTATGGCGAAACATCGCTATGCAAATTCCAACTGTCCATTTATCTTGAATATATCGGACAATGTTCCCATGATTCTTAACTCAAGTACATCAGATTCCGAAACAAATAACAGTAAGAAAATCTTTTATATACGCAAATTACCTCTCTTTTTTGTTTAAATAATAAAAGTTCATTTATGAATTAACTTTTTTTTTAGATGATGAAGTCGACATACCACCTCAATTGCTTCGTATACGATCCTATTCTCCACAAAGGATTGAATCTTTTAAATCAGAGACGTCACGTTTCAGTACGTTTGAAGATTGGCCCCTATCATATATAGATCCCTCTGCATTAGCTAGATCAGGATTTATATATTCAGGACGTGGAGATTGTGTCCGATGTGTTTTTTGTGGGGAATATGTGGGGGATTGGGATCGAAATGATGATCCTGAGGAAGAACATAGGAATTTGTTTTCACATTGTCCTTTTGTTCGTGGACTTGAAGTAGGAAATATTCCCATAAGTCGGAGACCTTTTTCTTCTTCGCCTTCTTCTACTGACTTTTTCCTTTCCGCGCGATCCTCTGCGCCTTCATTATTGGTTGAAGGAAATCGGGGATATGATGAGGTTGGAATGCGACCTCAGAGACCAGATAATGAAAGACCCTACGGTGGTAAGATTATCCCTATTTCATATTTATTACTCTAAATTAAATCAAGTAAACGAGTAAATTATTTGAGTTTGTCTAGTTACACTATCGTTCATTTTACATTCACGTATTCGTTCAATTAATCATGTTTTAAAGTTTTTAATCAATCTAATACTAACAACCTACTTTGTTTCAGGTACAAATAACTCAAACAAAGTACTAAAAATCAAAGAAAATCCAAAGTCTAATAGTGAAGAATCCATTGGCATCATTAAACACACGGGCCCTGTTCATCCAAAATATTCTACTGTTGAATCAAGGTTACGCACATTTGCCGAATGGCCCCCAGCTCTAGTACCACGACCTAAGGAATTATCTGATGCTGGATTTTACTACATTGGATTAAGTGATCAAGTTAAGTGTTTTTCATGTGACGGAGGCCTTAGAAATTGGACACCTCAAGACGATCCATGGACAGAACATGCTCGATGGTTTTCCAAATGTGGTTTTGTTCGCCTAATTAAGGGAGATGAATTTATTCAAGAATGTATAGTTAAAAAGCCTACAACAGAGTCTGATCCATTAACCGAGCAAGAGTCAGGTAGTGGTGGTGATGGTGAGGACGAGAAAATAACTAATTTAATGTCAACATCAATTGTAAATGAAGTATTATCAATGGGTATTGATCCTAATAAAGTGAAATCCGCTTTAAAGAAAAAAGTCTCCGAAACAGGAATAGGGTTTTCAACTTCTTCACAACTTATGGATGCTGCCTTTGGAGTAAAAAGATGTGATGGTACCTCTACAAATGAATTAGCAGTAAGTCAATTTATCAAATATATATATTAAAACTTAAATATTGATTCTTTATTTATTTATTTAAGGCTGAGAGGGTTCCAAAAACTAATGTCATAATCCCTCCTTCAACTGAGACAACATCGTCTATTTCCACAACTGTTGCTATACCTCCTGTAAATAACCTTTCAATTTCACCAAAGCTTGAAGAAAATGCAGAAGTTGGCTCAGGTATTGATATACAAATACAGTCATCCCTGGACTAACTATTGGCCACACCTTTCACTCTCCCCAGTTTTTTATTTATTTTAACAATACAAAAAAATCCTTACTTTTCATGCAAAATTACATCATTTGCTATTATCCCGGTCTGATAATGTGCTAATGATAACCGAGCGCGACGTTGAAATCTGAACAATTAAAACTTTAAGGAAATATATTTCCGTAGCCACTATATATGAAAAAAAATATTTGGAGACCATATTTAACGTTATATTGTCTGCTCTAACCTTCGATGTAGCCCCCTCTGGCGTCCATGATGGCCTCAAAACATCTGAAGGCTTTTCACATATTTTTTATGTATTTTTTTTTTGACATATCGGCTCAGTGTTCGTTTACAATGCCCTTCATGGCCATGATGTTCTCGTACCTAAGGGTACAGGACCTGGACTTAACATGCGACCAGAAGTCGTATTCCAAAGGCTGATCGGGTAAATAGGGGGCCATATTTCTTTTTCCAAGAAATTGATTTTATTGCTCAACCATCTTTCAGTAGCTTTGGCAGTGTGGACAGGAGCGCCGTTTTGTTGCAGGACCACATTATCATTTGGGAAGTTAGCCAAATCCCTCGGGAAGAGGTGCGCCTCCAGATTTTATATCCTGCATCAAGAAACGCGCGGATTTGCACGCGAGTGTCACGTTCAGACGACATTTTCTTGATAACTTAGATAAAGACGAATGTTATTTTTACACAGTGATATAAAATTTTCAACTTGATAACTTTATTTATGTACGTCTCTGAAAAGCTCACCAAAATGTGTCAATTTGCGAATTTTAGTGATCAGATTTCAGGCTCGTACCCGGTAGTGGCATAAATTTTGAATTTTTACCTTAAAGTTTCTTTTTATGATGTATTATTATTAACTAAGTGACTATTTATTTCTAGATTTGGAATCAGAGAATCGTATGTTAAAAGAGCAAAGACAGTGCAAAATATGCATGGATAATGAAATTGGAGTTGTATTTCTACCTTGTGGTCATCTCATCTGCTGTACTTCTTGTGCTCCCGCTCTTCAGGATTGTCCCTTATGTCGTACTTCAATCAAAGGAACGGTTAAAACGTACATGTCCTAAAATATTGTATTACTTTAGCACGGTAGTAAAGATACTATATTTGTAAAATGAAGGGATTTGCTTATATGTACGTTAGTTAAAAGTTTGCTTTTTCTCAATTTTAAATTTAATATATCCATAACTCATATTAGATTTATTTTTTGAATTCATTAACACATGTATTTTTTTTTTTTTTAAATATATTTTAAAATGATTAAATAACTTTGGACTATTGTAAATATATTATTTATGTATTTTATTTTCATTATACATTTTATTTATCTTTATTATTATGTAACAATTAAACATAAATAAATACAAAGGTGTTTATGTTCATCTTTGACTAATTATTCATTCAGTATGATTAGGGTCAGTGTCGCAGCACATAATATTTAAGTGGGTTAATACGCGAACTAAATCAATTGGGTCAACTAAGATACCCTCAATATAAAAACAACAACACTCTAATTAGTGTTGGTTTCAAGTTAATAAACAAGCTCGAGTTTTTCAGCGTTGGGGTAATATGCAGTCAAAAAACTTGCACCAAACAAAGAAATTTATAAGGAACTAATGGTAGCACTCAGAGTTATTAGGCGTCAACTAACAGACTAAATTTGCTTCAATATCATAAAATATAACTCCACAAGAAATCCTCAATGTTATCTCCGTTTTTCATTATTAATATATTCACACGAGACTTAACTACTTTCTGGCTGAGCTTCAGCTAGTTACGTCCACCTATTGTTGTATCGGTCCTCATTTAGGACCTCTGTCCATTCCAACTTGTCAGTACTTTAAGAAGATAAAATCGATCCCTCGTGACATTATTGAGTTTTTTTTTTTGTTTATTTAATTATTATGTTATAAAATAGAATAAATTATATAATTAAATAAATATATAATATGATTGTTTTATATGGCATTATAATGAAAACATGAATATTTTTTGGAAGATATGTGCAATGCTCTTAATTCATATCTCATATATCTATTTGGCTAAATAAACCATCGACATTTTAAAGAAAAAATCAAAGGACGGACTGTTAGGACCCGTCCTAGGGAAGAAAGCTTATTTATAATAGGAGAGATCCAGGATGACCGAGAGAAATGAGGAGAAGAATTCACGTGGAGGAATAATGTAACACTAGATCATGTGTATTCTAATTATACTCTAAATATATTTACAAGAGACGATACTATTTATAACACGTAAAACACAGTACTTATATATGAAGATAAAAACCAGAAAGGACATATTAAATACATAACACTGATAATACCTGTCCTAAGACTGGACCGAATAAATAAGAACCGACACAACACTTGCACCCCTCATCTAAAGGCACATTCATTATTTTATATATCTGTTACGTTTATTTATATAGTAGAGTTTATGTGTTTGTGTCCTTTATGGGTGCCCACACCGTTGGACCGAGGAGACTGGAACTTTTTATAGATAGCTCTTTTGAAGGGGGGTTAAAATGGTTAGATTTATATTTTTGCTACAGAACATAATTTGATCGAATTACCTTTTCAGAAAATAATTCCTAAAAAATAAAATATTTAACATTTTCTCATGATAATTTTTTATTTTCATATTCATAATTTTTCAAATAAATTCCTTGATTTGGGGAGATTGTGGTCGAAAGGGGAAGAAGCGGTTAAGGATTGACTGCCAGGAAGGTGAAGTTGTGTGTTTGGTGGGATGGGCAGTTAAAAATCTACTATTACCTGCTCCCCTATGGCCAAACCCTCAATTTTGCCCTCTATTGTAAATAACTCGACTCTTTGAAGCTGGTGATCCAACAGAAACTGTCAGCATTGATGAATAAGAGAGGAATCGTCTTTCATCAAGACAACGCAAGGGCGCACACATCTTTCATGATGCGCCAGAAGCTGGGATCTCGGATGGGAAGTTCTTATGAATCCAACCTTCAGTCTGGACCTGGCACCAAGTGACTACTACCTTGATCCTATCTATGACAAATGCACTCGAGGCTAAAAAATTAGGCCTAAATAGAGGCCTGTAAAAATTGGCTGTCCAAATTTTTTCCAAAATTCAAATCAAATATTATAACCCTGATTGTTTAGAAATAATGATAACTGTCATTTTTATCTATATTTTTTGGAAAAGTGAGAGAATCTCTTCATTGTTGTATTAGAACAAAAAGCGTAATACTTCATAGATTTAGAGATGCTTTTTTTTGTAAGAGCACGAGGAGAAGGTGGGAGCGATACATATGGTACATCTGAATTAAGACCCTTGTTAATATCAGCTGCTTATTGTATTATTATGGAGGGAAAAATGAATTACGCCAATGAAGAGGTGAACCTTTTAAAATTTTAAATACCATTAGTGTAGGTAGTTATACTTATTTTATTATGCATTTTTAAATCAATTTACAGCAAAGATAAAGATAATTCTTCTTTTATAGGGAGATGTTAACACCCACGACTTTTTAAATAATGAACAAAAAAGAAGAAAGAGCACACGCATCAACCGTTTTTCCTTTTTTAATCGCTAAGCCTTGTTAATTCTTTAGGCACATCGCTTCTTTAACAAGAACTAAGCATGAATCAAAAGTTGTTGGAGAGCGGAGCAAGTTTGCGTTATTCAATTTTTAGCAATTTTCTACATGTTGTGTTCCAGCGCTGCAAATAATGATCTATTAGTATTGCGTTAGCTAGGACTTTTTGTGGGTGATAGCCAATAATTGACTTTCTGAATTTATAACCTCGGAGTAATTCTTTTCATCTTTATTAATTTTTTTCTGAAACTTCAAGTATTAGGTTAAATTCTAAAACTCATTTTATTTTATGAAAATATGATTACTTTTGGTTATTGTAAGAGTTAAATGATTTCCATGATGTCAAAAAGTAGCGGGAGAAGGGGTAGTGCCATAGGGGCCAAGGGGGCATTGCTCCCACCTTTGACAATTTTTTATAGTGTCAGTAAGTTTTCGATATTTTTTTTTCAATTTGTCTTTTTATTAAAAGGTAATTTGCTCAAGTTTTATCCTTTCCGAAAAATTTACACTCAAAATTTTTTCAAAAAAATAACGCTCTTAAAAAACAAAAAAAAAGCAAAAAAACATTCAGTAAAAAACCAACTACCCTCTTACTAACGTCCTTCATGACGTCACCACTATATAATTTCGCCTCCCCACTTGCAAATACATTTATACGCCGGTGTGTGTGGAGGGTGTAAGTTGCCTCACACTGGTTGTTAATATTAATATTTTTATAACTAATTTATTATTCCCTTGAGTGAGTACCCAGCATTACCCCGAGTTATTATTCGTCGACGAACAGACATACTTTGCTTTAATAATTTAGATTTTCTTTATTACTATTGAAGATAATTCGTGATTACACTTTATACCTTGATGTTCTTTCCTCAATATCAAAATAATACTGATAAATGATAGTGATAACAGCTTAGGAAAAAAATAATATTGCTCAGGTCGCCAACAACAAAAAAACTCGCACGCTTAAAAATAATTAGGATTTATAACGATAAAGATGACCTTCCCTCCTTTTTTTCTCTCTTTTTTAATATGACGCCTTGAGTTTTAGCTACAAACGCTCGTTGCTACATTGTTATTCTTAGATCAGGGAGAAACACTTAAAAATGAGATACCAGGGAACATCCAGACAAATTTAGCTTTATTAATATCGTTATGTTTAATAGTTTATTTAAAATATTTTTGGTTATTATTATTTTTTTTAATATTATACAGATAAACAGTACTATTTATTGATAACCAACTTGCCACATCTATTTGGTAAATTGGAGAATAAAGAATTAACAATTTTCAAATTAATTTATACAAGAGTATAAAGTAATATGATTCTTGTTGCTTTTTTTTAGGAAAGGTTTACTTAGTTAATACATATTGTATTTTACAGTTTTGTTTTGTAAAGAAAATAGTTTGAATTTTTGTCTGTCGATTGAACTTTGAAAAAAAAAGACACAAAACTCAATAAAACTTATATACAAACTGAGTAATAATGTGTCAAAAAATAAAAAGTACAGAGTCATAGAAAGTACCTTCTTAGACATAACTCGTAGGTATATTAATATTTATATTCTGCTGGTATCCTTTGCGCATTATGCTCTATTCCGTAGACTATATACTTTCCAATGAAAAGTTCTTATCTATCAAATCCCCCATTTACTCCCTGATTTCTAATCACCATGATTAGATCATAATTATAGTGTCTATCCATACGCTTGACGTACAATATTTTTATATAGATAATCATAAAGCAATTGATTTATAATATTTAAGAGAACATGATATATCGGGTGCGGTGAAAAAATCTTTACACTTTCAATATAGAGCTTTATCAAGATGTAGTCTTCAGACATGGCATCCCAGTGCTGGTCGACAGTGTACTTGACGTTGTTGATATTTGGGTGAGGGACAGTGCAGGCCTTGGATTCAACATGCACCCGAAAAGTGAAGTCCAATGATTGACATCTGGTGATTAGGGGGCTAAATTTTCTTTGGCCAGAAAGGCAAGTAGTGCTCCAACCACTTCTGTGTCTTTTTGGACGTTTGTGCAGGCACACCATCCTGTTAGATCTCCAACTGCTTTGCAATCTCTGTTGGTTTCTTGCCAGCATCCAAAATTGCGCGGACCGAAATTCGTTGGTCACGTTCAGATGGCATTTTATAGAGTTCTAAGACACTTAGGAAGATCTAGTTTTTTTTTTCATTTGTAGCAAAAACGAAGTGTAAAGATTTTTTTCCCCCGCACCCAGTACTTTCATACACCTTCATGTACCCTCTCTATGAAGATTATTTAACCTACATAATATGTATTATAAACATGCATTCAAATAAAAAATACAAACTATAATCGGGACTCAATAAACTCATATGTCCTATGGTCGTTATCATTTCTTCTCTATGTTTAAGTAAAAATCTGCAATGTTGAACTTAATGAAAATAAATGAATATTATATTGCATTTATACTTTAATGTATGTGTATTGTGTGCCACAAAAAGATGATTTCAGCTCTTTATCACAATTTGTTTCAAAATTTGGTTATGCATTTTTTGTGATTTTGACCTGCAATCTTGACCTAGGATTTTTTGCTGTATGGAGTATTTTTATTTAACCTATATAAAATACCAATTTGAGCTCTGTACTTCAATATATTCCAAAGTTACTGTCAATTATGTATTTTTAACGTTTTGTGCTACTTTTACCTCTCAAAATTTAATAGTCTCTTACTGTGATTAAATATAATCTTCGTACCAAGTTAGATCAAAATCGATCTGAAACTTTTCCCGTAATCCTGGTGACCAACAGTCAAAAAAACAAACAGTGGCAAAATTTAACTTCCATTTAACTTTTTTAGCGGAAGTAATTATGATATTATCTCTAAACGCTTGAAATTTCTCCATGAATGTAAAATTTATATATTATTTTATAAGACTTGAAATACTCAACCTGGAGAACTTACAAAGGGGCTTATTAAGGACCGAGGACCACGGTCCAGCTTCCACTTTTCAGTCCTTAAAAAGGTAAAATCGATCCCTAATGACGTCATTGAGAGGCTTTTTAATTATTCCGTTATATAATATTACAGAATAAATTACATATCTAAGTAAAAATATAATCTGTACATATACAATAGAGTTTGTGTGTGTGTCCTTTATAGCTGCCCACACCGGAGGGCCTAGGAGGCTTATTCTATATATATATATATATTTCGGAGCTCATAGAGACTAAATAGAAGGTTGAGTTAATATTGAAAAAGTGACTGGCGTCTCAAAATATAATTATTCTAATAATGACGTTTTGTAAATTTATTCACAATTCAAAAGTTATGGTAAAAAAAAGAGATGGGTGAAAATTACAGTTTCGTGTTATTTTTTTCAGGTGTAAAAAGTTAATTTTCAATAGAGTATTGGATTTCTAGATAAATAAAGTTTGTAGACATTTTCCTGGAGATTTTGGTATATATAAATTTGAGAAATAAAAATTGATGCTTAACTGAAATATTTGTCATTTTTTTTTCTTCATCAAAAGTCAATTTTCAATTTTTAAGAAGAAATTACACAAAACGATACATTTTGGACATGAAATTTTTGACCTTATTAAAATAATTAGGTATTTTTAATTTCCAGAACATTACATTTCAATTTTTTTACAATATTTGGAAAGAAAAACCAGATATTGGGGTGATGTTGTACGAAACTATTCTCCATAACTTTTTTGCTTTTTCAAGTGCAAAAAAAAACTTGGTTGTTGTTTATTCCTTTTAACATAAGCAATAAATTCTATAAACTTTTTTTTTGTGCAAAATTAGTGCAAAAAAGTTGTTTACAATTTTTCGTAAATTTTGATTTGGCAATTTCTGAGAAAAATAAATTTTGGACTGCATATTTAATACATATTGTATGTTGGTAAGATATTAGAAGTTTATAACACAATTTCTGTTTTTTATATTAAAAAAAACCAAAACATTTCATATAATATACAGGAGCTGTATTATAACGCTGACCTGAACTGAAGGGGTCTTAAGATTAGTGATTGGAAGATATATATATATAAAAAGAAACTGATGCCGATATGGATGCAATTCTAGTAAAAATCCCAATTCTTTAATATTTTAGATAATAGTTAAAAAATACCATTTTGCTATTAGGGGAATAGGAATATATATATATTAGGGGGTATCATGGGATCCCAAAATTGAGCTATCACGCATTCTGACCCCTCAAAAGTTGTGAATGGTAAATATAAATCTGTTTTAGTAAAAAAAATCCCGGATAAAAAAATTCCCCCCTCCCTTTTTGTCTAAAAAGGTTTCTGTATGAAGTAAAATAAATATTATGAAATAAACTTTTTTTTCCTTATTATAAAAAAAGCTTTATGTGCTTTAAAAATGATATTGCACGATATGTAATTTTTTGCTAAAGCTAAATCCCTTACTTATACAGCGAGATAAACGTTGCATGCCCCCGGATTTAGTCCGAAAATAGTCGAAAAAGGAGAAAATTACTTATAAAAAGAAGAACATTCTGCCAATATCTTTTTTTAAATTCTATATAAGTTAGTATGTAATAATGTGGATAATTATCCTTTATCTTTGCTGAATGCTATTTTTAAACATATCATATGTAAATATATCAAACTGGGTACTGACACTTACATAGTTTTACATTTCCTTAGTTTATCTCTAAATTTTAAAGTTGACAAAATGTATCTGTGTCTTTGGTTATATCCGTAAACCCTGCAGCAAGCCTCTGAAACTAGTTTCACTACCCTTACGACAGATTGGGAATGCCAGGGGTATTTCTCTAATTTCAAAGGCTCATTCTTTGCTTTCATAAGTTCTTTATCTGACCAATATTGGAAGATTAGAGGAACTGAAATTACTATCTTAGACCAATCAATCATATTCATGAAATGATTTAATTCATAGTTTATTTATTAGGAATTATGAATTGCCTATGGGGGTCAGATGAAATTTTTGCATTCAAGACTTTGTTCAATGCAAATTTACAAACTTCTGAATCTTAATCTACCAATGCGACTATCAATATATTTTCATGATGAGCGAAGAAATAATTACGGGATACAATTTTTTTGTACAATAGGGGCCAGATCTTGATCAATACCTCTTGATAGTGAAATTGCAAGCTGAAAATGCTTCGAACCGTCATAGCAATTCGGTTGACATTTAATTGCAAACCACATTGGAGCGTAATCGTTAAAGATAAATGCTTCCAATTTTAAGATGTTTTTGCTAGGCTTTTTATTCGATATATTATATCGCAAAATGTGCTTAGCTATTTTATTGGGATTTTTTTTCAAATTCACAGTGTTCACCAAAAAATTAGAAAAATTATATTTCTAAGTGAAAATTTTTTGAAAGACAAATTCTAATATTAAATTTTTTGGAGAAAATTAGAAAAATTATATTTCTAAGTTAAAATTTTTTGAAAGACAAATTCTAATATTAAATTTTTTGGAGAAAATTAGAAAAATTAAAAGAGAAATATTGGAATTTTTTGAAAAAAAATCCAATATCCAATTTTTAAGTAAAAAAGGAAAAACTCTCTCATTTGAGGGGGCTATTTTTCTTATAACTTAGAAAAGTAATAAATAGTTATATACCAGTAGTAAATAAAATATTTAGGAATCGGAATTGCAAATTAAAGATTATTTTCCGGATGCCGATTCTAGAAAAAAACATCCGATTCTCCAATTCCGATTAATCATCCCATCACTACTGAACATTAATAAATTTTCAAATTTTTTATGAAAAACTCAAATAACCGACATTCCTACTGTCCGATAGGGCCTGCCCTAAGACTAGACTGGACCGAACCAATAAAGACCGACACAACACTAATGACAACTGTCTAATAATTAATTAAACAAATAAATTACAAAGAGAAAAAATGTTTAAAGAAGAGAAAAAGTCAATAAATCAATGATTCAGATTCAATGGACAATGAGAATGAATCAACCGTTTATATCGAATGTGAACTATGATTCTCTTTTGCTTACTTAATAAAAAAAACCGCGGCAAATAACAATATAATAAGACTTTTTCCACCTCCATTCCCATTAATTTATATTTGACACACTATCCTCAATATATAGTACGTATCTAAAATGACACAATAAGAAATGACATCGGATATACAATATTATATCGTAATTTTATTATATACATATTAAGGAACAGTTTAATTCTCTAGAAGTGAATGATTACACTTTTATTAATTCATTTGACCTTCATCCCAAAATAGTTAGAAGCACATACTAGTGTTGTTGCGATACCCATTATTTTCGTACTGGTTCCAGTAGTAAAATTTGTATCAGTGTTTCGATACTTTTTCATTCTTTTTCGAACAAAAAGTAAAAACAAATATGTTTTTACAGCAATTTACTTGCAGTTACAGTGGCGTCCTCACGAATTTTGTTTCGGAGTTATGGTTTGAGGAGCAAGCTATTCTCCTCGAAATTTTGGTTGATTAAATAATCAGCGATAGCATATTTTTAATGGAATAATGTCACTGCATGTACCGGCTCCAATATCCATTTAGTATGGTACTGTTTTAAATGCGTCAGAAGCCTAGTACTACACGAGTGAACCGGGACATCATAATAAGTGTAGAAAAAAAATACATTATTTTTCCAATAGATGGCTTTGTAATGTGTATATCACGTTATATAAGTGTGATCAGTTTATGCTAGATGCCGATAGAAATATAATGTTTTGTAATAAAAACTTTTTATACAGTTCTGTAATTGTTTGCCTCAGTATTGTTTAAGCGTACGTCAAAGATGGACAACAGCAAAGAGAAAATACGCCATATTTTAAAGTTTTCTTCGAAAAGGCGAAAACACATGGTCCTAATATTATAACTGCGGATCAGGTGCAATTTTGGTTTCGTGGATTCTGTTTCGGTAATTTTGATGCCAAAGAGGTACCAAGCTCTGGAATGTCAATTCTAGATAAAATAAAATAATATAAATCGTTGAGTCCGACCGTCATGTAAATGCAGTTTACACCATCTATTTTACGTGTACACCTCTAAGTATATATATATATATATATTAAAAAATGATATTTTTTTTGGGGTTACTCTTCCACTTATATCATACGAGTATATGTATACCGGGTAGAAACTGGAAACTTTCATAATTGGAAAGAAAAAAGAAAATAGCCTGCCATTCTTTAATTATACATTTAAAAAACATATTTATTTATCTTTTTTTTTATACATAGCCAATCTAAAATTGGTTTATTCTATTCGGCCGTAATTGCCCTCACAGATGACGACAAACTTCTTGCGAAAAGAGATGCAAGTATTGTAAATGAAGGCTGGGTTCACGGCAGCCCACTTTCACCGACAGAGACATTCATGGCTTCAACGTTCGGGTGGCAGATGGTACAAGTCCTTGTCTGGATGTGTGGCTGAAAGTAAAGTCGAGGGGAAAGCGATGTTGTTGGCAAAGAAGGATTGAATAATTTTCGCAGTTATGAGTGGGGGTGCATCGAGGAAATTTGAATGGACCCAAGGAACTAGGTTAGCATGAAAATGGCTATATAAATTGCTGCCATGAGTCTGTATCTCTCCGGGAACCGAATCAGCGGCGTCCTTCCGGGCATCTCCACTAATGATGGGCATTTTCTAGATCCCTCCTCCATATCTGTGGTCTCGTTGTAGTTTAGACTCTTCTTCACATTTTAGATGGTCTTTCAAACCATTCCTGTCACCCTGTCCACCTCTGTAGTAGTATGACTTGCATGAAGAAGAGTTGATTCCCTAAGTGTTGAATCTCACTGCAATGGCATTTCTTGTCTGATTTAAAAAATTCCAAAAACAGTAGGTGTTTGAAATATATACCTATACATAAACAGACAGCTTTAATTTCCTCTCACAGAACCTATCAAATCAATATAATACAAGTGTGTATGTTTCAAGTTTCCAACCAATATATATGTATATACATAGGTATATAAATGAGGGTTGCTTGAAAAGTCCTTGCAATGTTCGAGGAATGGCACTACTGGCTCGTATCGAGATTATTTTTAGTGTTTTGAAGAACCCACATCAAATTTCAGCCAGATCAGTCTATTTCTTTCTGTTTTGCATTCGTTTGAATCGAGACAGTGGAGTGATTTTCAAAAAAATGCACGAAAAAAAATCATGTGTTGATTAAACATTACTATATGAAAGGTATTGATTAACGTAATGGGGACTCTGCACCTTTGATTAGAACAGTTTATAAGGGGTTTCCATTTTTTCACAGTGCCCATATGGGCACAAGTGACGCTGAATGTTCTGGACGCCCTGTTGAGTTACTACTCTAGAAATCATGGATGAAATCCATGATATGTTGATACACGACAGAAAGGTGAAGATCTGTGAGATTGCTAGTGCTGTGGGTATCTCGAGTTGAAACCCTATATCCATCAATTTTGCGATCACAATTGCTGAGGTGTGAGTTGTGCGTTGTCCTGATGGAAAATGACTTTTTTTTCTAGCAGCTCAGTTTTCAAACGGTCCAATAAGGATGAATAATATGCACCTGTAATAGTTTTATCATTTTCCAGATAGGCGATGAGGATTATTCCTTGCAAATACAAAAGACAGTAATCAGTAACATAACCTCAATACGCGCCAGCATTGCCATCTCTCCGATTTTGTATAGACTTTTCAAACCACTCTCCTATATATTGGCATATACAAGGTTAATAAAAATACAAGGTTAGACCATCTTGTAATCGGACTAGCTAGAATTTTCAATTTGATGTATCGTACCGACTGCTGGTTAAGAGAGACAGATTTTGACTAAACATGCGACCACTCATAGTCTATAGTCACCATTTGTAGAATTTTCAATTTAATGTATCGTAGAGACTGTTGGGCAAAACAGACATATTTTGACAACATACGCAACCACTCATACACTGTGACGTCAATATTAAAAAGCGTGGTGGAAGTCAAACATCAGTCGTTCACGTGTTATGGTATAATCTTGTATTTCGATTAACCTTGACATGTACACGTACGATAGATGCAGTAACCCACCATAAGAACGCTTTTGATTGCCAAGGAGATAAACATTAATAGAAAACCAAATCCATTAGAAACAAAATAGATTTTGTTATACTAAACTTATTATCTTGCCTCTTTCACCTCAACCTTCCTCAGTTTGAGTGCATATCAACCAGACTTAAAAGGATAATATGTTACAAGACAGTAATAAATAATAATGTGTGACTTATTCTTATAATTTATCTTTATTTGTGATAGAATTACACAGGTGTGTATATTATCTATAGTATATACACTTAATATTATCTGACCGTCATCCAAATAGTTAATAATGTTAGTCCATCTAAATTATGTATAATGGATCTTCAAATGAAATTCTATTCAGGAAGTCCGCAGGATTACATTTATGTATATATATATATTTTTTTTTTTGGGGGGGACTTTGTTTTTGAAATTTTTTTGACAAAAATCCAACAATTAAATATTTTTTGGAAAAAATTTGATAAACTAAATTATGTGGAAAAAAAGTATCTAAAATTCACAGCTACTCACAGAAAATTTCAAAGAAGCACAGCTTACAAAAACTAAATTCCAAATTTTAATTTTTTGGGAAAAAAATTTCAAATTTTAATTTTTTAGAAAAAAAATTTCAAATTTTAATTTTTGCAAAAAAAAATTCAAATCATAAATTTTGTGGAGAAATATTTTAAAAATCCATAAATATTCTCAGAAAATTAATTTTTTTTTGGAAATAAAAAATAAGAAAAACTAAATTAAATTTTCTACTATAAATCTAAAATTCCTTAATTTGTGGTGGTGGAGCTACAACTCTTCAAGCCCATCCCCAGCAGACACCCCCTACTATTCGTGACATTACATTATCTCACATACAAATATTGCCAAAAGAGTCGTTTTTTTATGGTTTTTTCAACATTATTTTCAAATTTTCGACGTGACGTTATTTAAAAAAATATAAGATTCGGCCTTTTCAATTTTTTCCCAAAACTAATAAAGGCCTTTTTGATAAATAATTTGTTTCATTTTTGATCGAATGACAAAAACGTAATATTTTATTTAGTAGAACTCTCAAAATTTAAAAAGTATTAATGAAATAATTTAAAAAAAACAACAACGTTATTCCATGATATACACACACAATTTATTAAAACAGTCTCTTATTTTGTAAAAATGTTAAATTATTTTTTAACAAATCAAATTTTTATAAAGGAATTTATTTTTGCCCTAGGGCCAGCACACCCTAAAATCGGTACTGGGGACATGAACCCTCTTCCCCTTGTTCCCAGTGCCAGCAACACCTATCCCACAAAATTAAAACTACACTTTTTAAATAATTTTATAATTCGTAGAACGAATTATATATGGACCGTCAACAAAAGATTGATTTTCTCAAAATTGACGAATTATTCTCAATTTATAACTATAAGGATTATTCTTATTAACCAATCGGTGTACTCGAAATTGCACTATTTAAAGTAGCCGACATTGAACTCCATAATAAAATAATTGAGCCCAAATTTTTCAAAAAAAGTTTCATTTGCTTCAAATTCTTGTAAAACATTAAAAAGAAGTCTGGCTCTGCTAATACTGAACGAGTTTATTCAGCACAATTTGAAGGGAGTTACCGAAAAATATGTCTTTCCAATTCTACTGCCTAGATTATCGAGTATAAAAGTTAATTCTCCAGAAAAGACCAAATCAATAGAATATGCCAATTCAAATTGCTATGTTCTTATTGTAGAGATACTGACATAGTAGAAACCTATAAAAGTGGGTGAATTAAGAAGTATTCTCATTGCTGCAGCTGCTCGTTATAATGCTTTTACAATGAAAATTCCAGTTAATAATATCTCACCTTGGAAGTTTGTGGGATATCCTATTAAATTTCATCATTCACTTTCAGCAAAATACTTGATATTTTGTATAAAATTATTCGCAATTTTAAAAAGTTCAAAATTTTTAGGTCGAAATAGTCGTACGGTTGTTTTTTCGTTATTCCAGTGTTTTTTTCATAACTGTATGGTTGCTTTTACAATTTGTATAAAATTGTTGTTGGTTTATTTTTTGCCATCATTTTAAACATGTTTATTTGAGTAGATGGTAGTATTTCGTTGTCATAATTTTAAACACGTTTATTTGAGTCCATGGTAGTATTTCGTTGTCCTTTTTTCTAGGAAAGTAGTTTTATACTCAAATGTTATCTTTGAACTAGCCTGTTGAACTTATAAATGCCTAAAGTCGCTTGCTTTAAATAAAATACTAACATTAAATTTAAGATTTTTCTTCATGATTAAAAGACTAACACATTATTATGTAAGTAAATCAAATTTTTGCCAAGGTAACATTAAGAGTTTTGATAAACATAGATGGAATCATCTTGAAAGTACATTCTTGAATCAAATTATAACTCCGTGCAAATAAATATAAATCAATCCACCTGATCTAAAAGCAACTTCATGCTTCTGCGTCATTATGATCTCAACACTTCGTGCTCTATAAACTATCCACTTATCGCGGATTTATATATCATGAGAAATGTCCAAATATGTAAATCAACAAAAAAAATATATTTTATAGTTGGGTTTCGGCCTGGAGATCCTAAATTGGTCTAAGACCGTTATAATTTTTGTAAAACTGAAATTATTTGGTCCATGTTTGGTCTGGGCGAGTCTTTAGTAAAATTCGGTTTTTATACTTTTCTTCTAGTTTAACAAATAATCGGTCCATTAAATGTTTTAATTATCATTATTCATTATCATTCCTTAAAGCACTGAATTTTGTCAACATTCTGATTTTCAAAACTCAAGAGGGTGAACAAATTTTGATATATAAACATTATTTTTAAAGAAAGATATTTTGTATTCGGTCAAAAAAAATCAAATTCACTTTTTTTTAGGGAAAATATATATAAAACCTTAAATTTGTTTTGTATGATCCTTTTTTTAGAGCAGTTATTTCATATTTCTTGGAGAACATCAGTACTTCGGAAATATTACCTTTGCAAAAAATCCTTTAAGACCGAAGTGGAAAAAAACATTCGTTATCGGACGGAGAATAATATATATACACATAGGGTTGGTATGTTAACAAAGTAGAGGGCGCCACCGATCATTTTTTTTCCCACAAGGGAATTATGTAGCTACACATATGATTTATTTTCAAACCGGTTCTTCAACGAATATTTGATTATTGAATGATTAAACTTTATTGGATTTGAATACTGTATGTTGGCGACCTTTCGCAAAAGTCTATTATACTTATTGAGTTTAACGTTTACATAAAGATCCGAGCCACATCATTGCCCAAAAAAATATTCAATTCCGTGAGATATAACTATATTATTTCGTCATTTAATGTAGTGCCTTCAAATTCTTGTCACGGATAGCTTTTATGTTTCGACTCCCTAGTCTCTCCAGTTAGCTGAATTTTTTTTAATCCATCGTACTTAAGTAGTAGGGTTTTATCTATTCCCTGTCCAAATTTCAGCATACTTTATACTGGTTATTGACCCTCAGGTCGTCTGCAAATTGGTTCATAATTATTTAAGTTGAATTAATTTGATTTTTTTCCTTTTATTACAAAGGCTTTGATATAATTGAACGATGTATCCTTCTAAGAAGAGGCAAATCCCTGAAAGTGCTATTCGAAAGACTGGAATTGCTAAAAGTTTATTTGTCAGCATTTTAACTCATTTCCAGAGTCAAGCAAGGATATCAGAAATGGACACATTCTTTATGTCTATGTAACATCCGGAAACTATAATGGAATAAAATCTTTAGGAAAGTTGAAGAAAATATGAGAATCAAGATATGGAATATCAAAAGATTTTTTTTTTTACTTTGCTGTTAAACGGATTGTCTTAAGGATATATAAAAAATTCAATAAACTTTCGGATAAAAATATGATGGCAAGATTCTCAGACGAATGTAATAAACCGTTCCTTTGGTCTCCTAACACTTTTGAACCCATAAATCCTTTTCCGTATACCTCAAATTTAAATGACCCTCAGACCTCTCTTTCTCAAAGTGCCTCCAAAACAACTCAGAATACCTCCAAGTTAAATGAACCCCAAGCTTCTCTTTCCCAAAGTGCCCTAAAACATTCATTGAAATATTAGTCTCACTTTCTTCAATCCAAAAGAAAAACACAAATTTAGACATTTTAGTGTAAAAATATAAGGCAAAGTCCGAAAGACTGGAACTTGCTTTGGCTACAAAGGACCAAGCAATTGACTACTGCACTTAGGAAATGAAGAAATTGAAGGACAAAGTTAAAAATTAACATCCCAATTGAAAGAATTAACTAAGGAACACGTTAATTTCGAGAAGAAAACGGAAACTTGTAAAAATAAAAAAGAAGAATTTGAGCGCAGGTGCACACAGTAAAGAACTTTAAAATACCAAATCAAGCTTGAAAAACATACAAAATAAATATTACAAATTAATATCGTATAATCGAATCAAGAATAAACTTCTGACGGGGAAATGGATGAAGAAATTTTAGGACTCATATGATAATCAATTGAACTATCTTGATGCGATTCAAATATTCAAAGAAGTTGTCGAACGATTAAAAAAGAGTTTATTAGATCCTACATCGATTTGTATATCAAATAATGATTTCTTTGGAGAACTATTAGTTATGGAGAGCACCTTTCGTAAACTTCAAAAAATTAAAATTAATTCTACCTTCAATGATACAATGAAAGGTTGCATTTCTTCCACAATAGTTGTTTTAGAGAAGCAATATCAAGAGTATTTTGAATTGGATATTGATAACTTATCTGAAAGATTTAAGGAATAAATTACTTTGGCAAAGTGAACTTATTGGAATATTTTCAGCAATAAAAAATAAATCTTTAAATGCTACTATTGACAATACATATTATGTCGATTAAGAGCTTCAAAGAATGGTACAATACATTATTTAGAAAAGATGGATACTCCACTTAGAGAAGACATCATCATAACAAAAAGTGTAAAATTTGTAAGACATTTTAAAATAAAATAATAATATACCATGAAGATGTAGATAAGGAACTACTGAAAAGAAAGATTTTGAAGGAAAAATCGAAGGAAGATAGTTTGAAGAAAAAAATAGAACAAAAATTCAAAAAAGGGGATTTAAAAACAGCATTTAATCATGTTTAAAAATATCGAAAAATTGACTAAAAAGGTACAATGAGGCTCAATTTTTCTCTTCCGAGCTTGATACACTTATTTCTATTAATAATCACATATTAAATTTTAAAATTTTGAGAGTTGAGCTATCGTCCTTTCGCTCTTGTTACTGGTGTCGCTAGCCCCTTTTTAACTTGGACAAAGGCTAGTTAAAAGTGTTTGACTTCAGTCAAAAAAAAAAGGAAAAAAATAGTATTGATCATCCAAGTATTTATTGCACAATCGCGGAAAAGATTGAGTGTCCTTGTTGCTATCCATGCCGGACGAGACAATGTTGAGATTGCAAACATATTGAACCTGGACAGAATCCTTCCTCTGGAGAGTAAAAAAGGATCTAGATGAGTCTGGAGGTGACTATGAATCAACAGAAATGCGTGCTGATGACAAGGGAGGTCATATTGGTAGATGGATAAGTACTTCATTTCAAATTTTCAAAAAAATCATTGTTGATGAGCCGTCTAAGTCGATGAAGACCTTTGCTGGGGATTTCAACTTTTCTGAAAGGCTGATCATGAATTGTGTGACCGATGATTCATCTGGCAGCAAGACTCTACTCCATACTACAAAGAAAACGTCTACCTGACTATAATACTTTTTTTTACATTGTTGGACCTTGTGTTTGGCCTCCGACCTCACCGTACCTCAACTGCTTGGACTTCTATGTGTGGGGTGCGGATGATTAGTTTAGGAGAAAATTGCTGGCTGTTGAATAGAAGTCGTCCCCCGAGCAACAGCTGACATCAATAAAAACTTGGTCATCCTATATACAATCATATTATAAACGGATATATGTATGGAAGAACGTTTCATGTATGTTCTAGTGAGTTCTCGTCCATGGATCTAAGATTATGTTTTTTCTTTTCGAAGGAGAAGAAGATGATGATGGTAGTAGTAGTAGTAGTAAAACCATAGAAGATAAAAGAAGATTGCCCCATCCTCCTCCTTATAGTACCTACATTTACATATTGTGATTCTAATCTCATTCTTTATGACTTGTAACATTAAGTAAGAAAAATAAGAACTTTAAATATCTTAAATAAGTTGGTTTGTTCGTACATATGTTCATAGATAGATGATAGTACACGGTTCCTTTACATGCATATATTTAGGCACATAACTACACACATTGATGGCCTCCTCCTCCCATATCCTACTTACTGACTTACTAAAAAGAAAAAATAATAATAAGGGGCTTTTAAAAAAACATAAACCTAGCTTAAATATGTTAATACCTACTACATAACATCATATCATATCCATAGAATCTAATTTTCAAATATAATATTTTCAACACCCAATACTTGCTGTGTTGGATCGGTCCTAGAAATGTTATTCTAATCAGCTTTTTCTCACGTCACTACCTTCATTGTGGCACGCAACCTCTCTTTCGAAAAGAAACAAAGAAAAAGACGTAAAATCAATTGGTAACTAGCCAATTCTTTCCAATTATGAAATAATTATTATTTTATAATTGTTGGGTATTGTTCTAAGCTTAAAAGGAACAAATTCAATCAATCAACGTTCAGAACAATGATTAGGAGGAAAGCAAAATCGACGGCAGAGTATATTTTTGTGTCATCGAAGTAACACCGTATTATCCCGTTCCTTTATTAAATAATGCAACCTTTTTTTCCCAAAAATACAAGTTAAAAGGCCCAAAAATTAATTAGTAGTAGTTAGCCAATTCTTCCCCACAGTAGTATTATTATTCAGCTTGCTGTAGTATCCACAATTGCCAAGAGTTTATAGGTGTTGTCGAACAGACAAACTTTCTCTACTAAATATAGAGTATAACTACCCAAGAAAACCTTAGTGTTGCTCAGTGTTTTCATAAGCACACAATCACAAGTAGTTGCTCATTAAAAAAATATGAATAACAGCTAAGAAAAAATAAATATTATTATGCCTGATGAGTAAAGCTGAGTATACATAAACAAATGTTTTGAAATTAGAAAAGGAAAAACGGTTGTTGCTTCTGCATGCAAAATACCTGTAAGATTAATAACAGGCAGGTGATAAAAACAATGGTCTTAGTTTAGTAATACCATATGTCTCGCTCACATCTTTTCCTCGCTATTACACAAACCCCATATGTAATCATATGATATACAATAGGTAGACATTATATACACTCTCAATACTACATGCAAAATACCTGCAAGATTTCATCAGTATGTTTACATGGTTAATTCTTAGAGTAAAAAAATGTATAGCGTGTATGGAAATTAGGGTACTCCAGGAAAACGTTAATCCAAAATCATTTAAACATCGTATATATAAATTTAATTTAACTTTCTGTAATTTATAAAAATTTCATTCAAAATGGGCATCTCCAACCTTCAGGAACGTTTGGTACTAAATGGAATAAAATGTTATATCTCCCTCCCAGATTCCTCCCCAGACCATGACGGACTCAGGTTTTTGTGATCTGTACTCACATCTGGCTTCACTATTCTCATTCTAGCTCCAAACATGGTCATTCTGGATGTTGAAGACCATTACCACTGTGAAATTCTTCTCGTCCGTGAAAACAAGGTTTGGCAGATTGACCACTTGATTTAAAAAAATATATATTTGCTCGATCCAACCTTTTTTTATTATAACCTCAGAGAACATTTGGTGGTGCTACTTTTAGAAAGAAAAACCCTCAGGTCCTTCCTTAAAAGCTTCTGCATGATAGTTCTCCCATGGTGTGGACCTCTTGTCATTCCTTTGAATCTCCTCCCTCACAGCCTTGATAACCTTTGGTCTTCTATTTGATTTGGGCCAACCCCTCCCAGGGACTGTTTTGAATCCTTCCGTCTTGTGAAACTTCTTTTAGGTTCTCCAAATACCTGCTTTACTTACTTAAATGAGCTTGAAAATATCGCCATGAGATTTTCCGTCTTGCATTAATTGAACGATCACATTCTGCTGGTTTTCAGCAAGGTTGTGTTGGTGAAATAATATATTCATGATTGAAAGAAACTAATCGGTTTAGTAAGAAATAATACACTAATATCACGAAACCTCGACGACTAAAGACGACTATATTTGCTATTACCCTAATTTCTGTATACCCTGTATATCATATCATATGACTGTTTTTCATTCAAACAGATATATAAAGAAAACTTTGCTTTATTAATATTGATAATTGTTGGAATTGTTTGTTGCTTCAAAATAGCTAATTCAATCAAAACAATCAATGTTTAGAGCACTGATTAGCAGAAAAGATCGACAACAAAAACACTGTAATGTATACTTTTGTTTTAGTTTTCAGTTTTTATTTTCTATCAGTCCAGTCTTTCATCAGATTAGTTGGTCCTACGGTTCTAACTAGAATTGAAGAAAAAATGAATGATAACTACATTATATAATACAAGACAATTATGTACGAGGTGTGTTCAAAAAGTAAGGTGAACTTGTATTTTTAGGATAAAATATACATTTATTCATCAACATTTATGTTGTCCCTTTCAACGTAATCCCCTTCAGATACAATACACTTGTGCCAACACTTTTTCCAATCCTCCAATAAGAACTTTTCAGTAAGTATAGCCTTGAGCTCTTCCAGGGATCCAGTCTGCCTCTCCAAAATTGTTACAAATCTCCTTCCTTTCATAAGTTTCTTCAGTTTTGGCAACAAGAAAAAGTCACATGGGGCCATCTTGGAAGAGTTTGTACCGCATGAAAACATTTTCTTAAGACTCAGAACAGTTTCACCTTATGCCATGGTCAACATTCCAAGTGTTTTGGAGTACTTAATTTCATTTTTTACATGCAATTTGACGCAAATTCTTTGATCCAAGTTTTTCAAATGAGCATATCAAATTTACTTTGGCCGCGAAATTTGAAAAATCACCTTTATTTTTTTAACACACGTCGTATATGGTTAGATAGACTTACGCCATAGAGGAAGAAAATATTGTGGTGACTAGGTATGCGAAAGACTGTCTCATAGCTTTCACTTGTAAATTTGGTATGCTTAAGGCATAGTAATTGGCCAAAATAGCCATCTATTTAATAGACTGATTGTTTTCCTCAAGATTTTAGCATAACCAAGTAGACCAAACACAACAGCTGCATTAAACTTCTCAATATCAAAATATCTATTTTCTGTCTACCAAATTAAGCCAAGCGGCCAAGTAAAAATCTTAGTCACCTCCATATTTTTCTTTCTTTATGACTTGGACCGACACAGTTAATCAGGTTAATCTGGACTGTGAGGACTGCAATCTTTATAATTTTTTATACCGAACCCAACAAATGTATTCCTATGTCAAAGGGAACATGTAATTCCGTCAAGTGATCATTCATAAAATGTTTTTGTACTATTCATTGTAGACCGCGTATGAGGACAAAGTAGCTCGCCACTCAATCTCTGGATGTCTTGAAACGTCAATTAGAATTTTTGATAGATTTTGGGCATTAATCCTGAGAATAGAGAGAATCCTTATCCCATATGATATTTAGGTCGCTTCATTGAGTGTAAATAGATCCTATGAAATAACTTATTAAGCCAAGGCCTTTTTCTTCAATTCCCTTCTCAGCGAGCCAGGGAATAGTTGTTGCCTTTTAGAGTATATTAAGAAATTATAGAGGCTAATTATCTTTTGAAGATTGAAGCTTCTCCATTGGGAAAGGGAAGGCCACAAATACTTTTTTAATAATGTCTAATTGAGTAACAGGCACCTTTTGCTTGTCGATTCTTAAATTTTTTTTGGATATATTTTGATGTAACATTATTCGTGAAGATCGAATGTTTTCCTAACATAGGACGGTGTAAGTTGGCTCTTTCACCTCCCCAACAACCTTTTGGAAGCGCCTATGAAAGAAATTTAAAATTACTGCTGGTTTAGTGATAGTTTGGCCTTCTTCAATAATTTTCTTAATTAAAATAGTTGATCCGTCTTTTGGGAACATTTTTTTAATCTTCTAGATGTGTTTGTTTCTGAGACAATTTTTTCTTTAATTTCAATCCCAGCAATCTCCGAAGTACTCAATAAATTGGCAGTTTCTGTTGTGATTGAGCGTAAAAGACAGATATGCTATTCAAAACCTCTTCAAGATCATTTTTAATTGATAATTCTCTCTTTTTTTTCCTTCGAATAAGTTGTGGTGTTATGAATTTTAACAGTAGAGGTCAACAAATTAACGATTTAGAGCATAATTAAAACAATTATTAAAATTTGATTTAAGTTCTCTGATAAAAAATTATATTTGTCACAACGCAACATGGGCCCTTGAAACGTTTCTTTGGATGATATTGTTGAATATCAATTTCAATCATTTTATTATCAGAGCCTGAATGAGGACATTAGTTGTTCTTGACCGGATAGAAGAAGAAGCAAGTGCTAAAACCATCTGTGTAGACGTCTTCCTACTACTCCAAGACACACTATCCTCTGAGATAAAAATTCTAATGATATCACATATGTCAAGTTCCATAATAAGTTTGGTCAATATTTGAAAATTAGGGTACCACAAATTGGATTCATATAGATCTACAAGTAATTTATTCTTATATAATGGATTGATGAGGAACAAGTTAGGCTTTTAACACAAACCGTGCCTTCAGCCATTAAGGGATGATTTATATTACTAAAGGATTAGGAACAAGACTTTATGGAGGGGTGAGATTGTTTGGGCTGTTGAAACTGCAATTTTAGAAACACATTTACAGCGGTGTTTGGCTCTTGGAGAAGCTAGACAATGCCAATCATGTGGACATCCTTGGAACTAAAGTATTTCTATAGGCTTATGAGCATTATATTACATCTTGAATTTAGCAACAAAATGGGATATACAAAGGCAATAGCGCACAAAATTTCATAAAAACACAATACCTGAGTTTTCTTTTATTTGGATTATTGGCTTTCCTGTGGATTTGTCTCTTCTCTAGATTGTTGTTTTTGGGCGGATCATTAAGTTCTTCAAATTCTAATAGAATTTTTTCTGATCAGTTTGAAAGGCATTACTGTTTCTCCAATTCTACTACTTGGGTCATCGATTAGAAAGGTTAATGCTGCATAAAAGACCAAAGCAATAGATTAGGCCATTTTAAATTGTAAGGCTCTTATCGGAGAGAAACTGGCACAGTTGAAACCAAAAAAAAAAAAAAAAAAAAAGGATTCTAAATGCTACAGCTGGTTGTAATACTGTTCTTACGGTTAAAGCAACAAATCGTAACATTTCAACTCGGAAGTTTGCGAGATCTGATTAAATTTCATCCTTCACTCTCAGCAAGATAGATGGTTTTTATAAGATTATTCGTAATTTTAAAAAGTTTAAATATTTTAGATCGAAATAGTCCTTTGTTTTTTTTTGTTTTTCTTGTTATATTTTTAAATACTATTTTATTGATACTTTAAAATTAACTATTAACTTCTCCTCAGACATTTTTGTGATTGTTTTTAAAATGTTTTTTTTTAAGTTATAAAACGCATTGAAGGTTTGTTTTCTGTTGAAATAATGGTAGAATTATGCTCTTGCCTAATATTATGCTTATTTATCAATCCATGAGTATTTTTCAATATGAATAATCCATCACGTCTAATTATAATTAATGGATAACTGGAGAATTGAAAAAATAAGTAGCACTTCATCGATTAGAAATGTTTCTTGTTTTTTTTTCTTATTATAATAATTTTATTACTTTTTTTGTCTCTGATTCGAATTCATATGTATGGATTGAAATTTTGGGGTATAGTTCCATCATTTTCACAACAGAAAATAACTTTTCTAGTAATAAACATTACATACTTTAATTAAAAAGTTTAATGGGAACATCAATTTCAACCAAACACTAGAACATAGAAATACAAATATAATTAATTTATATATTAAGGCAAAATATCCTTGTGGCAAAATGGATTTACGGCAAAATATCTGGAGACAAAATTGTTTAAGGAGAAAGTACCTAACGCCCCAGGATATTTTCCGGATAAATAAAAAGGAAAACAAAAAACCTCATCAAGACCAGCTGGGTGAATTTTGGTCTAATATAAGAATCTGTGATTAATGCCAATGGTCCATATATTCAATAAAATTTGTCAGTCTTTATAACTAAAGTATGTTTTAAAAATTAAAAACTAACATCCATATTCTAGTTATTATTGATAATGCTCAATATAAGGCCCCAAGCCATGTACCATATACCCCTCTACTCATGCTATATAATTTTTTAACAACCTTGTTAAATTTTGAATATAATCTATTGTCAAAATTATATTCGACAGACTTCTCTTGAAGTACCTAGAGAGTGTCTATATAAAATTATTCATCTGTTCTATCAACAGATTATTTTTTTACAATCAAAATTTGAAATTTGATTTGATTGTTTTATTTAATACCATAAAGTTTTAAATATGACCTCCATTGGCCTCAATTCTCTCATAGAATACTCAGCAAGCTTTGATGATGTCTATAGAGGTGAGCTTTGCAGCCTAAAGCTTTATGACAGCCTTGTGGGGCTTCACACTACTGTGATAGGTGGTACAGACGTGCCTCTTCAGCTCCCCTAGATATATAAGTCCAAAAGGGTCAGGTCAGGCGATCCTTGTTATATAGCTTGAAGGTAGTAGTCGCCTTCTTCACCTGAGGCCTGTCCTGGACTTTCAGCCTGATGTTGCCGAAGGTCTTCAGCTTATTAACAACCCGCCAGACTGTGTTTCTGTGGTAGCTTGTATGTAAAGTTATGAACTTTACATCGTGGCCTACATAGAATAATTCGGGAATTGTGTTTCTTCTATGCTGCTTCATCTCGACAACTGACTCAGAATGAGAATACATGTCTTGTATGAGCAGGGAAAACTCGGTCGTGATGCACTTGATCTGGATTTAACTAAAGTTTGTTCCAACTCTACTGCAAGATCCCCTTTATTAACTTAAAACTATTCACCGAAACATTATTCAATGTTAGAAACTCACCGAATGGATCGTAGTACTGTTCATCTCATGAAAGATATGTCAATTAATTAAATAATATAAAGTAAAGTAATATTATTTCTATTGATTATACTATAAGTAATTTAATTGAATTACTTATCCACGGAGTAATATGTAAGTAGTAACTTATTAATCATCTAAGTCATCTTACCCAACATCCATGGATTATTATCAGCAATTCCTCCTCATTTTTATTCATGAGTCTCCTTTGGTCTTTCATATGGCAACTGGAGTTAATAGAAATAAGTATATAATTTGGATATATGTAGACCATGTGTGGAGGTATCAAATGGGATAATCAGTGATGGTTCCTCTGATACATTGTAATTCTTTATTTCTTTTAAATGTACCAAAATAAGAAACACAGTCAACATTTTGAAAGAAGTAGAATATTAATTAACTTAAAATATATATTATTCAGTTAGTGTAATATTGAAGAACATTAATTTCCTATATACTTTATTATAATATATATGTAGACAAGAATGGCTAATTGAGTGTTTACTCCTCCCTTCCAAGGCAATATGGTCAATAGTTGAGCCAATGATATGAGTTATTTCTTCATATTTCAACATGTTCTTTTGTTTCATCAAAATAAATTAATCAAGCTGTTCAATTTTTGTTTTGTTTAATGTTATTTGGAGGGGGCATCTCAGACGTGCAAAATAAATGACTTTTTTGATGGCAGAGATTAATACCTATAGAAATGGATTTCAATTTGTTCATTTGTGTTATTTTTTCAAAAAATAAAAATGTAATCGCATTAATATTAATAACTATTGATATCAGGAGGTGGTTGAAGATTGTTTGGTTGTATATATGAAGTAATGATTGATATGTACGATGCAAATGCAATCCAGGGTTTCCACTAAGCTATAGGCAAAGTTTAGTCTTAATTCCTACTCCAAAAAACTCATTCTTATTATAAATTAGTGTTACTTAAAATTCCATGGTAGATTTTCATGAGGAAACGGACTTAAATTTACTATGTGGTATTTTTGAAAATAGACCAGCTCAAAAATGAAATTTTGGGTCAGTAACCCAATTCAATTTTAAGTTTTTAGGCCTATACGATGAATAAATTAGCATTTTTATTAATATTTAATTAGCAATTTATTAATAATAAGTATAAAACCATCAGTTAGCTAAAGAAAACTTATGTTAAACCATAACTTCAGTTTTTAACATTAAATGTTTACTTGTTTTTCGTTCTAAAAAACAAAACAAAAAAAAGACATGGTGTTTTTTTTTTTTCATAACGAAAATCAAGTACAATTATAACATAAGTTTTGTTAAGCTGCTAACTATTATGTATTGCAATTACTTTGGTTTACGATATATCGCTAACCAAATATTCCTCAAAATACTAATTTCTTCATCTTTAAGCCTTCAAAACTCAGAGTGGGATTGAGTTCTGACCTAAAAAAACATTTCTAAGCTGATCTACTGTCAACAATACCACAAACCAAATTTTAGTCAAATCTATTTCCATGGAACGACGTAGCTCAATGGACAATGTGTGAGGAAAAATTATTCTTTTGAACTCAATGTGCGTTGGTTCCCGCTCCGGTTGTTCCTAGAGAAGTGAAATATACATTATGTATATGCACTTCAAAGAAGATTCCTAGTTCAGATGGAGTAAATGTAATACTATAATGTTTAATTATACTTAATCAGTGCAACTCCATTTGACTAATTAATTCAACATTAAAAAAAAATATCATACATATATATACATTACTATAATCTTGGAAAGTTAAAAGAAATTTTATGAATAAATTAATAAAAATGTTGTCTCAAGCTAGTCAACTCCCACAGAAAAATCTTAGTCATATCATGGCCACTTTTTGGGTATTGATCTGGTTACAAGAATGTCTTCAATTGAAAAGGAAAACGTACTTTTGTGAGCAAATAGCTTTATTATTTTTAGTTCATTTTTTTTTGTTGGTGGATTTTGTTCCTCCGAAAAAAACTTATTTAGATTTTTTGTGGCATATTTATTTGAATATTTCCACTATCTTTCAATATAACTATTTTTAGCAGGCTTAGCACAGCGAGACCGTCAAGCACATCATTGAATAATTAAAAATGGGATTTCTGTAAGAGCGTGAGGAGAAGGCGGAAGTGAGACAAATGTGTTTACTAAATTGCTTGTTAATATAAAGTGCTTGTTATATGTTTTTTTAGGGGAGGGGGGAGAAATGAATTACTGCTATATAGAGGAGAAACTTCTACAAAGAGGGTTAATACATGGAAAATGTTATAATTAAATTCAAATATACATTTATTTTATTATGATTTTTAAATCAATTTACACCAAAGATAGGCAAGAATTCTTCTTTCAGAGGGAGATGTTCGCACACACACGCCTTATTAAATAATGAACAAAAAAGAAGAAAGAGCACACGCATCAACCGTGTTTCCTTTTCTAATTGTCATTCTTAGTTTTTTCTTTACACACATCTTTTTATGAATACTTTTCCTAGTGTGTCCAAGAGCAAAACACCGTGTAAGAGGCACATGAACAAGCTTTTAATCCATGTCTACTTATGAGGCTTATATTAAATAAGTGAATCATTTATCTCCAAAGTCGTTGTAAATCATCAAATCATCTCGTTTCAACATGTTCTGAAAATTTTAATGACTATATCTACGTTAATGCATATCCAATTAGATGCACCAATTAATTTATTATCAATTTATATCAAATGCAGCTCATCAAATCCTTGACTTTTATTATCAAATAAAATCATTTCCAATTTTGCATTGCAAATTATCTCTCCGTTTAAAGCAGCGGCTCCCAACTTTTCAAACCCATTTCGAACAAGTAATGTGGAAACTACTTCAATTTTTAAAATATGTTATTTATAGGTTCATTTTTTTGTATAAGAAACTGTCATAAATTGCGATTCTTTATTCGTGAAATAAATCTACATTCCGTAAATTCTTCATCGGAAAATAAAATCATCGGGAAGGCATGATGTTTGAGTTTATTAGGAAGACGGAACTCTTAATGTTTTTTTGTGAAGAATTCCCTCTCCTCAAACCACTTTGACTTCCGCCCAGCATCCTTTATCACCATGGACACCGTATTCTTACAAAAATCTAGCTCCTAAGTGAACAAAAAATCACCCAGATATTGCCAAATTTGGTTAATCTAGTCCATAATAGGCTAATTCGGAAATAGTATTGGGAGAAATAACAGTGGTGTGTCGACCAAAACAAAAAAGAAACCAATCATGTTAAATAATGGCTCAGACGTTGTGCTGAGTCACTTAGGAAACTGTTAGATTTAATGTGATAGTATGAACTGTCTCAATATGTTTTTCGGATGTGTCATTGTATATAATATTCAAATTCGTATTCGTCTCAAAATCAATTAACAACCCCATTTAAGGTTGAGACCCCCGGTTGGAAGCCACTGGTTTATAGAGTATTCTAATATTTCTTTCAAATCCTTGAAACAAACCTTAACACAACCGGATTAGGCAGTGCCTAATATTGATTAATATTATTGAACATTTACAATTTGTAATGGGGCCCTCAAGCAAGTAGGTACGCCAACATTCATAGTCTCAAGTAAAATATCAACAGGACCTGGGCACTCTTTTGGAGACATTCTTGATCAAAGAGAATGAGTCGAAATGAGGGAGAGGATTAGGAAGGTGCTAGCCACAAATAGAGAACACTTCATGTAGTTTTTCGAAGAAATATAGTATCAAGTATACATCATCAGTATGGGTCAATGAAATTTTTTTGATAGACCCTTAGGGTGTAAGTCTTCGTTGTTTTTCTTTAAAATCAGCAGATCCACCAGCACCTGTCGTATATAACAGCAGCATAAGAGCCAACAGTGATCTCGTCCAAGCAGAATGCAACTTAAAAATTATGAAAACAGGGATCTGCACGTATAATCACTCTCTCAGAAAGATAATTACAAAATTGTTGATATATGTAGTTTATTTTGTTCAATGTTTAAATGTATGTGACTTTAGTATTATGACAAACGACTTTTATCATATTTTACAACTTAAATGTATAATTTCAAACAAATTTAATTTTAAACGGACAATTTTTCTTCAAAAAGCTTGCAGAAATTACTTTGATTTTATCTCTTGAAGTGAACATTTTGAGCTGATTTCAACCTGATGTAAAAGTGCTAATTTTGTATTTAATAGACATTTCCAAAACACCAAAATTTCCATATAGTTAGTTTTGAGTATATAAAAAATAAATTTGTCCAAAAAAATGTAATTTTTTTTTGGGGACGTTTAAAGATATGGACCGCAGACGAAAGTACGGTCAATGAAACAGAAATAGTGATTTTTGAAGGTGTTCCATGTTTTATGGGTCCTCTACCCCCATACACCCCCCCCCAAATGTATTTTTTTAGTTCTATATCAAAAAATTATCTCAAATGGAATTTTTTTTTTTTTTTCTACGAGTACTTCTTCGAATATTACCTAAATTAATTTTTGGATCCTTATGTAAACTAATCCCCATTTGGAAACATCAATAACTCGGGAACGCTTCATCGTAAAAACCTTGCCTGATTTGACATCGAATGCCACAATTATGCTTTCTCACAGTCAACACTATGTTGAAACTTGTTGATTTTTGTGCAGTGTGTACACTTACTTCCAGTTCGTTTGAAAAGTAATCTTTTTTTAGACAAGCAGGAGTATTCGACATTGCTTGTAATTACGCAGTTAATTAAGCACACACGCAAAAGTCCTTCTCATACCAATTGACATACGACAAACATTATATACTGCATTAATATATGTGAATGATAATTAATAAATGAATACTTCCAAATGGATGAGGGAGGGGCCGCTATTAAACATAAATCTGAATGGACAAATTTTTATTTTCAATCTGCTAGCTACAAATTCATTTGGTATATCCTTTGAGATTTAAGCTTAAACATAATCCATATTCTTCTAGCAATTGCAGCATTTCAGTACCATAGCCTTATCTTCATAATTATCATTATTTTCTTTGTTTAAATTGTAGATACAACTTAAAGTGAATTTACTGGTTAAAATTTAATATGTATTCGATAATAATTATTTTTTTAAATCAATTTTCCCTCTTTAAGGATGAATATGAAAAAATAAATATTAGCCGTCTAAAAACTTTCATTTTTCTACATTTGCCTTCATATCAATAAGCATCCGTACCACTAAAAACATTTTGGTTAAAAGTTATATCCAGACTATAGTAAAATATTTATGTGTAAACTATATAAAATGTTGAATTACACTTATGACCATGATTCAAATAAGTTAAATTAATTTTCAAGTTAATCTCTGAAAATAAATCACGAAAACAATTTTTCGTTTACAAGTTTCAATAATTCTTTTAAAAATATGATTTTTTTTTATCTGACGAGCTTTTTAGCAAATACAAGTGAAAAGATAAGTAACGAGTATTCAGGTGATTAACGAGTATTCAAGCAAGTAACGAGTAAAAATTGTTATTTTTCGAATGTTTTTTTTTCAGAAACTCCAAAAGACTCCTGTAGCAAAATTCAAGTCTTGGCACATCACTCTCAATATTATTTACCTATTAAAAAAAAGGCGGCTTATTTAATCAATTGTATTTCTAAGGAATGTATGATGAAATGGTATTTTTTAAACTATTATTTAAAATATTAATGAATCGGCATCGGGAATTTTTATTATCGTCCCATTTCTACTTTTCACTTTACTTAATATCAATGAAAACTGCTGAAAGGAAAATATATCACTATTTTTTCAAAAAGTTAGTCAATGTGTAGGGTAGTTTTGTAAGAATGACGTCACATGGATGACAAGATAATCACGCAACTTTTCATTGCTATTGTGTTTCAAAAAGTGGGCGAGGGGAAATATCCTCTTGTCCCTCCCCTTTGGGTGCTTATGCCCTTGAATCTTTTTATTCGAATCCGTAGCTAAAGAATACATGTTCTTTGATAGACTGAACTATTGAATTCATCGGACAAATAGTTGACGACACATTTGTTTTTGCATAATATTTAAGAGATGTATTTCATTTGATCCCTTAAAGGTGAGTTTCCTTCATATATTGGACGTGTAGATTTAGACAATGCTCAGTAGTTCTATATCGAGATTTTTTTGACGGAGGACATTGATGTATCAAGTTTCTAGTATCTAGGTTTTGACAAATTTATCTTGATTATGGAAAAAAATATATATATTTGTAGAAATTTTCAAAAAAGGAAAGAAAATTTCTATGAAAATTTAATTTTCGAAGTACGATTCATATTAACAAATTTATTTTTCGTAAAATTTAGACTCCTTCAAATATAAAACATTTTGAATCACAGAACCTCATCATTTTCAAAAGGAGAGTTGTTGAAGCTTGAACATTATAAATTGTAAAGTCCATAGAAATAAATTCTACGTTCCCAAGAACAACTGTTTACGTCGTGTACACGTCCAAATTTACAATTCTATCTATGTATATCCCTTTTCCCACTTGTAATCATGGTAAAAATAAATTTTTTGTATTCAATATTGCCAAAATATTTACTCAAACCTCCTCTATGGTGAAGTCTACTAAGATTTGTTTGTTATTTTAGTCAAAATAATGAAACAATTATGTACAATTGTACAAGTCAAGAGCGAGAATATAATTAGATTTGTAAAAATATTGGCTAAAGCGAGTGTCAGACTTTTTGCTTCCTAAATAGTATTTTTTTAATGTTCTTTTAATTGGTTAGATGGAGTTGCACTGATCAAGTATCAGTAAACATTATAGTATTACATTTACTCCATCTCACCTAGAAATCTTCTTTGAAGTCCATCACAGTAGAGATTGAAATCCAGTAGAATCGTTGATGTTTTCCTAGGTCAATTTATTGTAATGGCTACTATGTTAATTTTAGGGGATTTTTCAACACATCGTCATGCCATTTTTTACAACTCCAGTCAATGTCTGGAAACTAAGTAGTATTTATTGCTTAAAAAATATTGACTAAAAACAAGGAATTTATAGGGCCTAGTCATGGTTTTTATAGGCTCATATAAAATGAATAATTGCGTTAAATTAACTTCTTCTATTTATTGCAAGAGGCTGTTGAGAATTATAAATTACACTATAGTAGTAAATTTATTATAGCTGTAGTATCATTTACATTATTTGCAAAGGAGCCTAGAGAGGGGCATTGGACAGTGTTTTCCTCCTCCTGGTATTGAAAAAATAACAACAAAAATAGAATAGTAGAACCCTGGTTATATAAACATACAAAAGCCAAATGCATGAATATAGGTGTTGGCTGTTGGTCTGAAAATCCTAGACCGGTCTGAAAACTCCATAACTTTTTAGTAAATCTTAATTTTGTCCTTTATTTAAGTGCAGTCTGGATTAATCTCAAAGAAAAGCTCTATTTAGATCGGCCCCAAAGAAAAATTCGGACTGGATCGGTATTACAAAAAAAAATCGACTGGATCAGACAGATTCTATACATGATGACGTCATTTGTGGTTTAAAATTATGAACATTGATCTACAATAAAGTCATATGAAGTTAAATGTGTTGAATAAATCCTATTTGTACAAAACATAAATCATGATAGGGGGAGACAGGTGGTCCATTCATTGAGCACAAAAAAATTGGAGCTATATTGATCTAGACAGAAAAAAAATAGGCTCTCTCCCAAAATAAATAAATTTTTGCTTTTTACTGGAAAATGTAACACTTAACAAAAATATATAATATCTGAAATTTAATATAATTTTTCAAATTTTTTCAGATTTTATTATGGAAAATTTAATTTGTCAATTTTTTTTTCCAAAAAATTAAACTTTCATTGAATAGCTGTATTTTTAAATTTTCTCCAAAAAATTTAAAATCTGGATTTTTGTATCATAAAATTAAATTTTTGAATTTTTTTTTCAAAAAATTTTATTATTTGCGTACAGCTACGAATTTTGGAAATTTTTCTCAAAAAAGTTTAAATTTTTGTAAATAGCCGTGGATTTAAAAAAATAAAATTCCAAAAAAATTAGGAGAAGTGTACAGCTGTGGGTTTCTGAATTTTTTTTCCAAGAAAATTTGTCATTTGCGTACAGCTGCAAATTTTGGAAATTTTTCTCCAAAAAATTTAAATTTTTGTGAATAACCGTGGACTTATAAAAATAAAATTCCAAAAAAATTAGGAGAAGTGTACAGCTAGCTGTGGGTTTCTGAATTTTTTTCCAAAAAAATTAATTTGTTGTTTATAGTTGTGAATTTTTGAAAAAAAAATTTTTTGATTGTATCTTTTTAATTTTTTTTTCAAAAAATTTAATATTTGAAATTTATCTGTTGGATTTTTTTGAGAAAAAATCTAAAAACCTAGCCCGCCCCTCCTATAATATAATCATTTTTTAACTATGATTTAAAATATTAAAGAATCGGAGTCGGGATTTTTTTTGGAATTGTCCAATCACTAAAAATAACTTAAGACCGAACTGGAAAAAATCGTCCTCGGACCAAGTCTCAAAACTAATGAATAAATACTCTTATAGAGCAATTAATATTGATATGCACAATGTACATAATTCATTTAATCCTATAATTGAATTTGATATTGTAATATTTGATCATTTCTTATTTAATATCATCTCATTGATATAATGTTTATCGAAACATAGATATATAAACATACAATCATAAATATTAATGCATGCTACAAAGTATATATACACTGTACACACATGACTACACACAAAAAGTTGACTTTAACCTTCTTTCATTGATTGCATTATAAAGTATTATACGTATACAATCATAGTAACTACCATGGAATACACTCACAAGGGATGCAACAATAAAATAATACAATAGTCGTCATAACAAACATAGCTACAAGCACTAAATAAATCATAGTAATTCTTTCAAAAATGGAATATTTAAAACACTTTTCGAGCAATACCTTCAATAATAGGGTTCATAATGATTTGTAATAGATAAATAGTTAACCCAGGTAAAACCACATTAATAGAAAATATTTAATTAAATAATATTATATTTTTGTTAGTATACTAATTATTTACAATGCACCATTCAATGTTTTCTTAGATCTTTATTATCTCCGCTTATTACTTTGACAAATATGATCTCTCTTTTCTTTGATTTTTTTTTGATGAATACCGAGATCCTTTTCCAAGAAATGATGTTTGTATTATTTGGGAAACTAATCTTGTCTGAACACTTTGAATTTTAAACTTCAAATAGATATGATTTATTAATTAATACTATAATTTCAAAAGAACTAATACTATAAATAGATGTCCGTCTGAGCTCTTTTAATCATTAATGTAACCGTCCTTAGCGGCAATGATGGCTTCCCGGTGGTGGAAGGCCTTGCACCCGCTGCGGATGTAGTCCTCTGTCATGGTGTCCTAGTGCAGGATGACAGTGGCTAAGCGTTTGGATAGCGGATACTGCAGGTCTTCCCCTCTTCATGCACCCACCCAAAGGTGTAGTCGAGTGGCTAGGCATCTGGGATGTAGGGGGGAGGGGGTAGTGTAAAAATAAAGTTCAAAGGACTCATACAATAGAGTCTTGCAACGGAGGAGATAGATTTTAGTGAACACTCCACCCTCACAAAGGTCTTTCCACCTACTCTTTTGAAGCTCTATAGACTGTCGTGTGTGAAACCACGAGATCTCTTGCATGGGCCCTCATGGATTTGAGGGGATTGGCTTAGAGTGTTTTATTTAACTCATCCGGGTCCAGTTTGGCCTTTTTGATAGATACCTTCTCCCTCTCTTTTTTGGACTTGTGGACGACGTAGACGGTGGTCCTGGAGAGGTCCCACTGCTTGGAGTGCACGAATGGAAATTCATTGATCCCGTTAAATTTTTTCGACTTGTACCCAAGCTCGAAAGCTCATATTTGTTTTGTTTTGTAACTAATTGTTTATGCTTTAATATATCTAAATATGAATTAATTTCAATCACACAACCCTCATTAATAATAGAATTAGTAAGTGTTCAGATTTCAATGTACTACCCAGTATGACCAAACTTGTATTTTTCTTTGATATTACAGGGTATGGAAAGATAACTTCCTTTTTATAATGGGTGGTAATCAGACTGTAGAAGTAATAGATGTGTGTGGGGGAGGGAAACATAAATATTCCCATAAAATGGTTTGACAAATTATTTTATAAAACAAAAACAATTGCAATTTTCCGCCTGCGTTATATTTATACGATTTATGAAAATCAAATAATTGCTTCAATTTTTATTTTTCATAAGCGATTTTTTCGATTCAATTTCATAATTTGAGAAATTAGAACCATTAGACCTGGTGTCTTGCAAAAATTCTATTTCGGTTCAATTTGTCCATATCGGGTTATCAAAACCGGATTTATTCTATAAAAACCCACACTTTTAAGGCCTTTACAAAATTGACAATATTTAATTTCTTTAACCATTAATTATTCGTAAATATTGCATAAATTATCTTCTCTATTAAATTATATATCTTTTTGTATTAAATAATTATCCCTCTAAAAGCTCTTTGTAAAAAGTTATTTAAAGAGAATTAAGAAAATTTAAAAATCTTCGGGTGTTAAAATACAGATTAATTGCTTTCTGAATTAATAATTAATTTTCTGAGGATTTAGTTTTTCCAAATATCTTCATAGAACTTGCTTACAAGTAAAACTACTATATAAACTTTTATGATGTTGCAGAGCTCTATTGTAAATTTTAAAGAATTCAGCATTAAAGTTTTCTTTGTATTTGAAGGATAATTCTAATCGGTGCTAACAATTTTGATGACTTTTATCAATTATATCCATAGTAAATTATTTGATCATAATATATATTTACCGTTTTTTTCATCACCAGGATGACTTGTTTTACAAGCCGAGACAATACAACGATCTGGTTTTCTTATAAAAATTAAAGTCTAAAGTTTAATATTTTTTAAATAGTGAAATAGCTCTTACGATATTATGTTATCCATTTATTGTACATTTAAGAGAGTAACTAAATTAAATAAGTGAAAGAAAATAATATGTATAGCAAGCAGAAAAATATTGTTCTTCTTCCTATGCTTTTCTTGTCTAATGCATGATAAACACGTACATAATATCCTTAACCTTATTCTATTAAGCAACCTAAAAGAAACTAAGAAAAAAGACCAAAATCAGTTGGGAGATAGCCAATTTTTCTTCCAAACTATTGAATTACTATTCAATAATTGTTGGGAATTGTTCACAGCTTAACAAGAGACATTTAAAGTTCAAACTATCAACGCTCAGAACACTGATTTGAGGGAAAAGAACCAGAAAGATTGACAGCTGGTAACAAAATATAGTGTAAATTTTTGCGTTAGTGACATAACTCTTTGACTTAAGAAGGTAGTGAAGAATAAGTAAACAGGGAAACAATTTAAATTTAATATTAAATTTGTATTCAAATATTGAAAAATTAGATCATCGGTTAAGATAAGAAATAAGTTAGGAACAGAGCAACATATTTTATCCGTTTAAATAGGTCAATAACTCAAGAGATTGATGACGTATTTTAGGATTGAATCGTTTCTTAATATGAAATTTCAAATCAATCCTGTTTCAGTTATTCCAGAAGGCTGCAGCGACTGTTGGCATCTCCATCCGTACTCCCTACAATATCAATAAGTCCATTAATGAACAGCTCTACCCATACAGCCAAGAAGATTCAAAACTTAAGCAGCAACAATGTGGCTGACTTCTGGCCAGCCTCCATGTGGGCCTCTAGTACTGAACTCAACCCCTAGGACTTTGCAGTTTGAAGCATCCTGGAGAAGAATGCCGGCCGCACATCCCATTCAAATGCGGATTTGTTCCAAGCTACCATCATCACAGTCTGGAAACCCATGGACATGACCCTCATCATCAAGATCTACAAATCTTTTCGCCGGTGTGTCGAAGCTGTTATTGATTGTGACTTGCCTTTCTGAAAATGTAAAAAAAAAAAAAAAAAAAAAAAAGGATGGATGTTATACGCGGATCGTCAAATTTGTCTAAAAGAAATTCTTTTTTGTTCCATTGGAAAAATATAGAAATGAAAATTTGCAAAACTTTTTAATGGTTAAAAAAATTAACAACAAAATTATTTAAATTAAAATAACTGAAAATGTCCTTTTAGTATCTATATTGACTAAGTAAAGGGTTTCTTTTTGCCTTTTTTCATAATTTGATAGAGATGTGAAGCTCAAAGATGATCACCTAGGATAATACAATTTCGTATGGGTCATTTTCATAGTATATGACAAATTTTCCATAATAACCGTAATCGAAATAAGTTGAAAATCAACCCGCTTTAATGTGTAAGTTGATTTGGAAGTGGGTGCTGTGTTTGCTCATACCAAACGGAAAACAACAAGGGATTACCGATTCAGAAAACTGTTTGGAGAATTTCAACATAAAAAAATTACTTCGGGTGTCGTTACGTGACAATGGATGAAACATGGATCTCCCACTAGACGCCTAAATCAAGAAGATCTTCATTTGAATGAAAAACAGTCGGTAAAAGTTGTTTACAAAACAGTGGGTTACTAAAACGATTGTAAACTTTAAACTAAAGAACATAATGAATCGAACTATTAAAAGGTTATTAAAAAACGGAAATGAATGTCTGTCAAGAATGTTGAAGAAGAATCAAATTTATTAAATGGTATACTACATTCACAACAACTCAAAAAAATTGATTTGCCTTCCTTGCCTTTATAGATTGAAGTATCCTTTTACGAACCTTTAGTGGTCCGCTAAATCCCGACTTTTTGAATGAATTAATAAAGTAATACCTACATACACAGAGTTATAAAGAACTAGTAAACTAATAAAGGGTTACCCGGAGTTGTTTGGACAAAGGTTAGGAGCCAGAAATCATATTGCCATTGGTTAATTTTATTTCTTCTTAATGTTTAGAAGCCTTCGGCGCGGACTCACATTGCATATAATATATTTATTATTATTATATATTCAAAAAAGTTTTGCTATAAACATCAAATAACATACTAACATATATGCATGCACCAATTTGTCTAGATGAGACTCCATCTTTTATTTTTGTCAAAAATGGCCAAATCGTAATTTCCGAAGAAAATTGCATAAAACTTGTTTGCACTAATTTTGTAAAAAAAATTATTCATTAACATTTATTAACATTGTACTTACAAAAATAAAAAAGTTATGGAGAATAATGCTCTAGAAAAAATAAACCGCAATAACTGGCTCATTTTTGCAAATAGTACATAAATTATATAATAATTTATTCCAAAAATTGAAAATACTAATTACTGTTAAATTTAGTTTAAATTTTTTCTTAAATGCATTGTTTTAAGTATAATGAAAAAAAAAAAAAAAAAGAAAAGAGAAAAATTTAAAAATATTCATAAAATGAAAGATATTTGAGTTAAAAACCAATTATATATTTCATATCTATATGCAAATTAATTTCTTCAAAACTTTTTTAAGCAAAAAAAAAAAAAAAAAAAACGAAACATCAAATTTCACCGATTTCTTTTTTTGCTCATAACTTTTTTTTATTTTGGCTAATTTTAGAAAACGTCCTTTTTCGTATAGTGGCTTTTTAAGACGCCAGGTCAAAAGAGGGAACCAAGAAAACTTTCATCCTCCTAGGTCCAAAGGTCTGGGCACCCATAAAGGACCAACACACAGACAAACATAAACTTTATTTCATATATATGCTACGGCCAATGTGCAAAATGCTGTGCAATCTATAAAATTTTCAATAGAGTGGTGAAATAATTGTTGGTGATATGGTTATTAAACAATTTTAAGGATTTGATTAAGATACAATTTGATTGGAAGTAACATGATAGTCTAGTACAGGGATGTACAACCTGTGGATTGCGAGTATCATTGGAGCCTGCCAAATGCTTAGGTGTGATCTACTACTCATTCTTGCTTCCAGTAGTATTTTTTTAGCAAAATTGTTGTAATATCATCAAAACGCGTATAACGCTCATAATACGTACAAACATTGAAAATATTTGACGGTATCTCTTATTTTCTGAGACTCTAACGGGGTTGCCCGTTTAGCATTTTTAAGCAGTTTGACCTTGAAATGGGTATTATGCCCACAATTTGTATCCGGAGAAGAAAATTGTTCCATCTGTACCCGTAAATGCTACGTTTCATAATCTTTCAGAGTTGCTACGGTGGAAATGCAGATGATTGGACATATTTTAAGTGCTCACATTGACAATTTGCTCAGGACGGCCAAGTGCAACAGAGATGAGCTAATCCCAAGCAAGAAGAACAAGGAAACAGGATAATGCAACTCTCCTCAAGGCAGTTTAAGGAGACTGAGGTAGGACAGCGCGTCAAAGTCCAAGTTCCAGGTATCAAACGGGGAGAAACATATCCCCACTACGTCTTGACTGTTGTGATCCATGTAGGAGAGAACAAATATTATAGATTTTGGACATACAATGATGTCTTAAAACAGTTTAATGTAAGAAAGTAGGTTAAGACTTGCAAGGAGTCATTCATCAGTGTTGATGAAGTTCCCAGAGAGAAGGAAGTTAAATTGCGACTGACTGCATCAGTTCTGTCGAATGGAGTAAAATTATTCAGGTAATATTAGGTATGTTCAAAAAAATGATTTTTTTAAATGGTTACACTTGATGTTGAAAAGTATATTTCAATAAGTTTTTTGTTTATGTCTATTTTGAAGAAACTAATAAAAATTTATATGAAATATTCAGCCGCGTAGTTCGAATATTATCATATAGGATCAACAATTCCAATGTAGATTCTTATTAGATCTTTACTTGTTGCTACTGTAGTTCTCCTGATATATCAGCATTCTATCACTTTCATTCAAATTGTTCACCTTTTCGACTTACATTTTAGTATTAAAAAACACCTGAACCCTCCGGCTGTAGAGGAGCCGCATGACGGTCATAAACCACCACCAAAGTTACACATACCATTACAAAGCCCTATAAGTATAATACAAAAAAAATTTCAATACCTTGAGTTGTGTGACTAACGAAGGTTCTTAATGCTCAATGAAGTGGTGGCTAATGATCCACATCTTCGAACATTGGTTCACTTGTACAAACCATAGACTGGGATGTAGGATGTATTATCGGATATTGAAAGGGATCCTTGATGCTCAGGGAAGCGGTGGGTAATGATCCACTTCCTGAACCTGTGGTTCTTTTGCACAACCCGTGAGTATGGTGTATTATAAGCTATCAAAAGGGGTCCTTGATGCTCAGGGAGGGTGGTGGTGGGTAATGATACCCCTTTTGAACCAGGGGTTCACTCTTACACATCCCGTGGGCCTGGGAGTATCATAGGATATAAGAAGGGCCCTTGATAATCAGGAAAGCAGGAGATATACGGTTTGCTGTCCCTTGTGGAATGAAGTTCACTTGCGTAATCCGTGGAGGGGTATTATAAGATATCAAAAGGGGTCCTTGATGCTCAGGAAGGGGTGGGGGTGGGTAATGATCCCCCTTTTGGACCAAGGGTTCACTTGCACAACCCGTGGACCGGGGTGTATCATAGGATATTATAAGAGGTCCTTGATACTCAGGATAGTGGTCGCCATATGTTTGGATTCCCTTACGGACCAGTTGTCCATCTGCATAGCCTGTTGGCAAAGTTTTATTTTGCAAAATAGAATTGAGTCTCTTGCAATAATATCTTATCATACAATAGTTTGATTGTGTGAATATAACGTATATTTCAATGAAAATAAAGTAGGGCATCAAATTCCTTGCAAGGAAATTATATCATAATCAAATACTTAAGGATCCAATTGCGTAGCCAATAAATTGATACATAATAATATTACCCACAATTTTTCACTTGACAATGTAAATGAAGTTAAAATGACTATTGACCACTCTATTAAAAATTTTATAGATTGCCCTGTGGCATTTTGAACATTGCCCGCTCTTACGAGCATTTTTCCAAAATGTCCGATTTTCCACATTGCCCATAACATATATATATATACAGATTAACATTTATTCCTGCAACTTCTAATAAGGACATTTTGCTTCTATAATTATAGTTTTGACATTTCTTTAGCAAATAATTATTATTTAAAAAAAAAAAAAAATACAAATGAAGCACGTATAATATCAAATGAATATTGTACTCCATTGAGGTGGAAGCATGAAATAAAGACATAATAATGAGACTAACAGTCTTTGTTGCAGTTTTAATCTTTTATTTCATGATTCATTTGCAAATTACAATGTGCGTAAGAAAAAATGCATCTTGTATTAAAACTTAAATAGGGCAAAACGTTGTTTGAAATAGCATTTGCAGATCCACTGTTTTGAGGATGAGGAATGGGTTTGTGGCTGATAGCAGCTATGAATGGAAGCCTCAGGGACCGGGGCCATAATATAAAGCGATTGGAGGAGTTCGTGATTGTCTTTGGTGACAGTATTGGGGCAAATCCTCAAACATGGACGTGCAAGCTCGCAAACAACACAACGTTAGTGAAGGGATGATCAGGAATTCCGTGAAAGACATGGCCCTAGAGAAATACGTTCACCGAAAATGCCAGCTCATAACAACAACAGTTGGACGACCAGATTCACCCGTGCCAAAAAGCTCCTCCTTCTTCACCCGATTTGAACCCACTTTACTAAGGGTTTTGGGCGCCACTGAGGCCAAGGCCCGTGCTATCCCCCACATAAATACCTGAGGCGTCCCCAGAAAATTTAATATTTTGAAATATTTTTTTTGAAATGTAACATTTAAAATATTTTTCAAAAAATGTAATATTTGAAATATTTTTCAAAAAATTTAATATTGAAATATTTTTAAAAAAATTTTCAACTAAATAATTGAATTTTTCAAGTTTTTACCAAAAATTTAATGTTCTGCAAATAGCTTAAGATTTTTGGAAATTTTGTTAAAAAAATTAAATATTTTAAAAAAAAATTTAATCAAAAAAAAAATTGAATTTTTCAAGTTTTTACCAAAAAATTAATTATTCTGCAAATAGCTTAAGATTTTTGGAAATTTTGTTCATACAAATTTAATATTTGAATATATTTTTTCCGAATTTTTTTTTTTTTTGTGAACAACTGTAGATTTTTAAATTTTTTTTTTCAAAAAAAAAAAAAAAATAATTATTAATAAATAGCTGTGGCTTTTTGAAATTTTTTTCCAAAAAAATAAATGTTTGTGATCAATTTGTATATTTTTGAAATTTAAAAAAAAAAATTAATATTTTTCTTTTTTTTTCCTATTTGAAACTGAGTTTTGAAATTTTTATTCTGAAAAACTTTATATTCAAATTCTCTTCCAAAATTTTTAATTCTAGTATTTAAAAAAACAAAGAACCAAAGTCCCCTCGAAAATATATTCCTGCAGACGTCCCTGACTAAAGTTTAGCTGATGACCTCTGTTGAGCGGGAGTAGATGACCATGTCTGATGAGTATGCTATCAGAGTGGGCAAGACTTTCCAACCTGTTGTTGAGACTGTAATTTAGCCTAAACTTGGACATTTTTAATTTTAAAGAACTAAGATATTTTTTTTCTCTAGTTAATACAAATCAAGGTTTGAACTCTTGATGAATTTGAAAATGTTGCTCAGCTATGATGTAGTTTTACATGCGCACATAGTTGCAGTAGTTTTCTGTAGAATAAAGAACCTGATTTTTTGGAAAAAATAAAAGCACATTTATGTAAACTTGTATTTAATAAATGAACTAATGTACATAAATTTAATTGTAGGGAGTATGCTTCTATGTTTTAACATATGTATTATTTACGCATAAAGTAAGAACATAAAAATTTATCGAGGTTCATTAATTACGATTATTTATGATAATGATTATTACGTAGTCAGGATTAATTAGAAGCTCGTTTGTAAATATTCCTTAATTTATTTTCAGATAGTGACTTGATAAATGATGGAGGACTCTCCTTCATATCTATTAGTGATGGAACGATTAAAAAAAAATATCAATGCCAATTCCCATGCCATTCTAGTGAAAATAATTCTTTAAAATTTTAAATAATGGTTAAACAATACAATTTTGCAATCAAGATCTTCAACAAGATTATATTTTAGGGTGGGGTAGGTTTTCATATTTAAAAAAAAAAAATAATAGAAAAAGTTGCAAATATACAATTTGTTATTGAAAATTTTTCAAAAATTCACAACTATTAAAAAAAATTTAACTTTTTGGAGAAAAATTTCAAAACCCATGGCTTTAAATCAAAAATCATTTTTTTGTAGAAAAATTCCCCAACTCCACAGCCGTTCACAAAAAATAAAAAAAAATCCTAAATAAGTTTCTCAAAAAGTGTTGATTTTGTTGGACAAAAATTTCAAAAATCTCCAAGTTCTCTCAAAAAAAAAGTTCCAAAACTAAAATTTTAATATAAAACTTAAAAATAAAAAAATTCGAATATTAAATTTTTCAAAGATACAAAGTTAATCACAGAAAATAAAAGTTTTTGGAAAAAAAAAATTATATAAAAAGCAAAAATTCCATAATTTTTTGTTCATAACTTTGAAAAGTAATAAATAGTTTAATAACCGTAATAAATAAGAATCTGAATCACAAATGAAACCTTATTTTACTGATTCTAGACGAAAACACCTGATTCGCCAATTCCCGATTTCGATTAATCGTCCCATTACTAATATCTATAACTCCCAAGTCCTTGTCAAACAAACTGTCATGTCCTTTGCAATCATGATTATAATCTATGATTAAATATTTGTTCATTAATATTCCTATGTATTCGGAGAGACTAGGAACAGTTGTTACATTTTTTTGCTTTTGGTTCACTTACTCAGAGTTGGATTGACTCAGAGACACCAAAACTTAAAACAGCATAATTATACCTATTGATTTGCAAACTAGCAGTATTACTTACATCAAAGTTATTAGACGTAAACAAAAAGATAGGCTTGTAAGCATTCTGTTCAATTTTCTTTTTTTCGTTCAACGTTCAGCCATGATTTCCGTTCCGTTCCGCGTTCCGATCATAATGTAGTACCATATACACTGAATGACAGCAAATCTCGACTTGGAATCTGATTGTGTCAGGGGGGCCTAATTGAAAACTAGGATTAAAGATTTCTTCACAATAATTTAGTGAATAATATTCTTCAAATGAGCTACATTTGACTAAAATCGGTTTATTCATTGTGGAGATGGAGACCAAAAGGCAAAGTATAGCCGATTTGATTCGCGAACAGCACAGTAACAAGACAAGAAAAAATGTACCATGGACCTTTTGAGAAAGTCCAAGAATGACTGCTACCTAGACTTTGACTTTGATTAGGTCTTGCTGCTCAACTAGACTAAGTTTCCAACCTCCACGAGGATGTTGGGAATTATACATAACATCAGACGGGAAAAAGATGTCCCCTTATTAATTCCTGAATGGTCTGAAACTCGGGACCAAGGAGTACCAGGACGTCCTCAAAGAGGTGGTCATACCCTGGGCGAAGTCAAACTACCCAGAAGGAAACTATGTGTTCAATCATAACTCTGCCTGGGGCACGATTTGTGGCCTCCTTCGTCTCACAACATTAATCCTCTCGAGTATAGCTATGTCGAAAGTAGGGGTTGTGCCGTTCCTATATCAGTGTTCTTGAGCTAAAAGCCTCAACTGAGAGATAGTGAGTGGCCATATCCGAGGGCCACATCGTCAATATGTGCGCAATCTTCAGGCCCAGGCTTGATGCCTTGGTAGCAGCCTAGGGCGGCCATTTCAAGAAATAATTGTAATTATTATTCATTTGAATAATACATTAAAAGGATGCACAAAATTAATTGAAAAAATGTTTTATTCAATAATTGTGGATGATTAGTTGATTAAGAAACTAATAATTGGCAATTTTGTAAAGATATTAAAAATGTTTGGGTTTCAGGAATAAATCCAGTTTAAACAAATGGTACTAATTTAAATTTTTTGTAGGATATTAGTTCTAATTTTTCGCTCTCTAGCATTATTAACAGTGAAGTTATTTGCGTTCAAATAATTTTTAAAATTTCAAATTATAAAAATATATTAAAAAGTCGTTTTTCGTATATTAGTAATACATATATAAATATCACCAATAAAAACTCAGGAGCTAAATTGTAATTAGTTTATTTTATAAAATATTATATCAAACCATTCATCATTATTCCTACGCATGAGAATAATTTACTATATTTCCCAAAAAGCTTTACATTTTTACCTTTTAAATTAAACCACTCCCATACCGCTACTACTTCTATAGCCGTATTGGCACGCATTATAAAAAATAAAGTAATGTTACGGCATCCTTTATTTAATATTGAGTTTTCCCAGAAAATATCTTATTGGATCCCAAAATCTTAGGAAAATATTTGTAATTTGTATGAAAGACAAGGTTGTTCAGGTAAATCCGAATGACATTTTAATGCATCCTGATCAAGCAAGTCGAGATTTGAAATTATAATAAAATAATAAAAAAAAAATCAATGTATTTGTTTGCCATTTTCGCTCAATACGAGGCCTAAAGATTTGCAGGCCTTGCCTACGTCTGCGAGGGAGACTTTGTACTTTATGGTGGATGCCCTCGTGCAGTTGATGCTGTTGGGTGAATTTGCAGAGACCTTCCTCTTTAACTCCCCCCTAAAAGAAGTAGTCCATGGGATTTATATAAGGGGAGTTAGAGGGCCAGGTGTGGGGGGGGTCAAAAGGACACCTTCTCCCTTTTAAATAAGTTGTGGGTCTTGTGGGACATGTGAGAGGGAAATGAGAGTCTTTTTGAAGCAGGAACTCGATACTACTGACTTCAGCTTTTATCCGTGGTACGACTTGGTCAGACAGGAGTTCATAGTACCCTTTTGGCACCAACCCTCTTCGTTGCTGAAAGAAGATGGGGAGGGGTCATTATTCTGGGCGAAAATTTGGTTTTAAATAGGTGGGGGACATTAGCTTTCTCTGTGATCAACGATCTATCGTTCTAGATGTTGTGGGATATGTCAACAGTTAATTGTTTCTCATCCGAAATAAAGATGATTTGGTTACAATGGGACTTCAAATCGTTCAGCAATTTTCTTCTGTGGGCAGCCCAAGTGCCCTTCTGTTTTCACTTTTGGCAAGAGGGTTAATAGAAGTACCAGGAGATGACTTCAAAGAACATTTCAGGCCCACGAGGAATATAGGAGTACGGATTTTATTATTCTAGGACTTGTGGGCTTTTATCTGATATGCCCCCTCCTCCTTCGAGTGGTTGTAGGCGTCGTGCTTTTTTAGGATATCTGAGTATCATCTTTATGCACACAGGGCTGTGTCCCGCGTAGCAAATTCGATGATAGTATTTCTACAGGTATGCGTAAATACTTGTTTTGAACTAAAAGTTGCATAACTAACTTAAAACTAAGGCTCAACCTATCCTTTAAAATAAAAATAACCGAGTTTAATGCTTTCCTTATTGTTCAGCATGTAGTTAAAGATGGTCTGGATTTATTTGAACAACCCTGTAATATAATTTCTTAATGATCTAATTATTTTTATAAATTGTATTAAGGCCAAATACAACAAATTGGCGAAAATTGCATTACTTGTTATCAATTGGAATTTAATTCAAAGTTTCTAAAGAGTAAATCCTTATCTTAATATGATTAAGTTCACTGCTTTATCAAAAAGTTACGTAAAAATTAGTGATCTAACTAATTAGAAATGTTATCTAAAATGCTTCCTTTTTCCATTATATAGGGGTATGATTCTTTTTTGGAGCCAGTAGGTGTTCTAAAGGTTTGAGTAATAACTTTGGTAATAAAAAACTGCGTTAATATTCCAATGCTACTAATCCATCTATCTTGTATATGTATATATATGTTCATAAATTAGAAACAGGATTTGGATGAAATTTTTTATGAATAATAAAAAAAATGATATTCAAAACAAAGATAATTTTTCAAACTTTTTAAATAAATACATAATTAAAGTGTACTCATTAAGTTCCTTCACTTAACAAGTTTATCACATTGAAACCACACGAATATGCTCCTTTTAACCTCTTTTTAAAATTACTGAAATATGAATAATAAAACAAATATTTTTGAAGCCTTTGTATCTATGGACCTTGATATAATTTATAATCATAATTTGATCATTAAGAAATTATATTAATGATATTAGAAAATTCCATTATCACGAGGAGTAAATTACTTGACCCTTGAATTCATGATTCAAAAAAAGTTTTGGCCTCAACAAAAAAAGAAAAAAAAACCCTTGACAAAAAGCCAATACTTCAACCACTTCACAAAATCATACAATGCGTTCAAAAAAACCACAGTAAATTTATCTGCCAATGAAAATGTGTCATTTCTTGAATAACCTTAAGATATAACGGGCTAATTCATTTATTTAAAATAGATCTTTTGAATGATGTCTGATTAGTTGGGAGCAGACTTCTGGTTGACCCTTGAGATTAGGATGACGTTCATTTTGTATTATTAACAGATACAACATTGAATTGCATGCTGTAACAATATACTATGTTCCTACCGGCTGAAAGTATAATCCAGTGGGAAAGCTGTCGGATGTTAATAGTTGTACCATTATTGGGCCCCGGGGTATGGCCCAAGGTAAGACTAGGACGCAAAAGTCCCCCCTAATATGTTTATAAGGCAATTTATGTTGGTCAGGCCAGGTCTTGCGACTGAGTCCATATTCTAACTAGATACTTTATTTACCTTATACAAGGGGTCTTTATTCTGTTTTTTTAACCTTGGAAATGTTCTTGACTTTGTGACCACTTGCCAACACCTATTAGGGTTGGGAGTTAAAACCAAATTCAATTTTAGCCCAACTTTTCGGATGTAAAATAATATTTGATGCACTCTGGGAAAAAAAATCCGTCTAATTGAAGACTTAAACTTTATAAACATAACTGTTTGCTTTCAATCCAACAGAATATCGGATTAACAGGTCAACCTTAAAGTTAGACACTCTAGTACCCACACGAAAATAAAAATTTAGAAGAAGCTGACCTACTTGTAACTTTTACCATTTAAATAACCTTAAAACTGTACTTTATAAACTTAAAATGTTATATTACTATTGGTTTAAGTATGAAAAGGCTTTAATGATCACGACAATCGCAAGTTTCTTCTTTTTACTTTGAAAATATATTAAAAAAATACGCATTCATGGGTGAAATTTTGTGGGTAGAGGAAGGTGTATGGTCGGAATTTTTTTCCAGAGCACTTAAAAGATCATTTTGTATCCGAAAACTTGGGTTAAATTTTATTTGCTCAGTTTCATGAATTAACCCCCTCCCCCTATTTGTATGATTCTTTTGGTCAATCAAAAACTTTAACAGTTATATTCAACACAACCTTTTTGTAAATTTGTGGAGCTGCACGTATCAGGTCCAATATCAGATGAGTGTAGTACCATTAAAAATACGTAAGTAACCCGGTTCCTCTAAAATACCGAGGAACTAAACACTACTAATATATACGTAACATATATATGTATAGCCTAATACAAATGTCATACATATCAGGATTATAAAATGAAAATTGCATTAAATATGCTTAAGAAGAAGAATTAAATAATTTTAATGACTTTGAATCGAATAAATCTATTTTTTTAATAGCTGATATATCTTTTATGTCAATTATTGCAAAAGCCATAATTATGACATAGGTATAAGTGCACCTATTTTTACAACTGATTTAAAAAAGTAGTTAAAAACTAAATCTATCAACACACGTACCTGAACGTGTGTTAAATGATATACAGATTGAAAAAAGTATCAATACATATAAACTATACATTGAAATACAATGTAAAAAACCTCTTTAAAAAATTCAGTTTTGATCAAACATTTGTCAACTAATACTATTCCTATTTTTCTAGGTCGAAACTAACTAAGTTACTTTGACGTTGGCTATGATTGCTTCAAGTGCTATGAAGCTTTATCTTTCACATTTTTAAAAATGCTGCAGATTTGTCAACATTTTCACTAGAATTACGACCATATTCGACAAAATGTTATTAAGCTTCAAAGTTTGGTATCACTTTCAATGATCTATGACTTCTTGAAAAAAATTCCATATAAATTCAAATTGTTTGAAAAAATAGGAAAAATTAATAGCTATTAACAATAAATTATATTTTTTTTGGAAAAAATTTCAAAATTAAATTTCAAATATTATGTTTTTTGAAGAAAAAAAAATCCATAATCCATAGTATTCACGAAAAATCAATTTTTTTGGGGAAAAAAAGATAAAAAAATAAAATAAAATTTTCAAATTATTTTTTTTTCAAAATTCTACAGCTATTCACAAAAAAAATTTCGAAATCATTTTCAAATATTAAATTTTTTACTCTTCTGCATATTTGGCCCGAATTACCGTTTTTTCCTAAATAATTATTTAAAAAAAAAATCACACTATTATTTGCGTAATATTTTTTCATCCTGACCGAACAAAATTCTAGTAAAACGGCAAAAATTTCTTAGGGTGTGATACTACATGCCTTACAGAACATCTCTTGCGGACGCCCCTATAATATTCCAAACTTTACAGCATATTTGACATTGAGTAAAGAAGAAAGACTCAATGAGGGCCTGTGTCAGTGTTTTATGTACTAAAGTCCAGAAAAGGGTTACAAGGCAATTTCAGAGCAGTATTTTATCCCTGAGGAAACTGTTCAGTGCAGAGTAAACTAGATCAAGAAGTTCAACACTCTGAAAAATTTCAACGGACGGGGCAGAAGCTTAAGGAGTCCCCCAAACACCTGTGTTCTGATTAGTTGCGATTAGTTTAATCACAAAAATAAAATATCACCAAAATTACCAAAGATAGGAATAGTTTTGAGGGTAAGTTGCAATATCTGTATAGGTTACAACTTGTATTGTTTTTGAATTTTGATCTATTAAAATTACTTATTTATTATGTATGTATGAGTAATATAACTTTAGGCGTTTGAACTTCATCATGTGCCACAGAATACTTATATTTTAGTAATTTGTTTTAAAATAATCAAAAAAATACACCACAAATAAATAAATCATCAATGAAATATTCAATTATTGCATTGTCCTTATCTCAATTGCTGTAAATTCTTCATACAAATTACAACTTGTACAAAATCGAAACTTGTACACAACACATAGGTACATATAATTAATTAAGGTTTATAGAATAGGAATTTGATTGTAAAAAAGTTCAGAAATACAAGTTTAAAATAAGACTTTACACGGATCGAAATGTATAGTTATAAAATATGACAAGATATTTATGTCATTCAAAATTATTTATTGTAAGGTTTTTTTTTATGTGACAAGAGGTTTATGGGAGACCAGCACGTCATAGTCAAAATATACATAACATAAAACAATGCAAATACGTTTTTTTAAAATAAATATTTGCATACAACTATTGCGATGAAATCATTGATTAATCTATAATGATAAATTTTTTAAAGTTATTGTGAACGAATTCTATGTGTTTAGTGACATTATGTTTTTTACTGTTTGACATAATTGTCTAATCGATGCATTATTTTATCAATGGAATTATAAAACAACTTGACATGCATCTTCAAATCAAGTTATTTTTTTTTACATACACAGGCTATTTATTTGTTATTTCAGACACATAAATGCCGATGTAGAATTTCCTGTGTCAACAAAAATCTACTTAAGGGAACGAATAATAAAATATATATATTTAAGTATTGAATAATTAGCCTTATATTTGATAAAGTAAATAGTTGCCAGTTACTTTGAATGCTCCAATGGAAATATTAACGGAAGGAAAAGCAAGAATTATCTTCCGGAACGGTTTTATTCTTTATGAAAACAGAAACTGCTTTTGTTTAACAGGAAATAGTCTGGGTGTTGTCTTTCATCAAGATATCCGTCTCTAAAAATATAATAAGGCAAAAAATGAACTAAAATTAGATTATGTATAGTCATATCAACCTGCAATGCCCATGCTATGAAAAGGAACTTTGTCAATGTACTTGATTAAACGAATTAGAAAAACTTTATATTTGATAAATATGCAAAGGATAGACTCATTTCACGAAAAACTTTCCTTTGTTGGAGAAAATTCACCTCTTCACGTCTCTCAAGGAAGTCTTTTAAAAAAAGTTTAGTTTGAGATTCTTCCTTAAAATGATCAAATTTTAACATACCAGCACTGGGGCGTCTTCAGGGACATTTTTGACTTTTACTAAAAAGTTAAATATTTGAACTTTTTTCAAAAAATTAAATATTTGAAATTTAATTTTTCCATTTTTTTTCTAAAAAAATTAATTGTCTGTGAATAGTCTTGAGTTTTTGAAATTTTTTTTACAAAAAAATTAATATTTGAAAAGTTATTTGGATTTTTTTTTTCAAAAATTTGTTGTCTAAAAAAAATTTGAAAAAAAAAAAAAATAGTTGAAATTTAATTTTTGAGATAACTATTAATTTTTGAAATTTTTTTACAAGAAATTCAATGTTTAAAATTTTTTCCCAAAAAAATGAATTTTTGTATTTTTTTTCCAAAATTTCCCGCTGTAAAGCTTCCTGTATAAGTCAACACCAGCAAAGAATAGTTTTTATATTGTTGTATATATATAGCACAATCATTATCCAAAAACTTGCTATATCTGTACACCTCTCTTATATGACCTTATATTAAGAATCTAATTTCAATCACCTCCAAGTGAGCTTATAATGATAAATCTATTTTTTTCAATTTTTTAAGAAGGAGAGACTTCAGTTATTCCTGGTATTTAGTTAATCTTGTATGCATGTGTATTGTTTAGTTAAAAAATTCAAGATAAACATTTTAGAACAAAAATCACTTTGTTTTTTTCTGTGTTAAAAAAAAATTGAATGTTTTTCCATGAAAAATTGTCGAATATCCAATGAAATATAATCTATAACTTATATATTTAATAAACTGTTTTCTAATCATATTCCTGAAATTGGTATTAAACATTTTAAAGTTTTTATGACTAACTTTGCGTTCTCAATAAATGATAAAATATGCGGCACTATACATACAACGGAAGAAACATTGCTAAACTTCTACTTAACATTTAATTTGTTTTTCCATTACAATATTTTTGTGCAATTATATGATAAATAATAACTATTTGAAAAAAAAAAATACTTCAATTAAAATTTGTTAAGTGAGTAACAAAAGTAAAATAAATAATATATCTCTAAGGTAAGGAATGAATCTAATTTAGAATAAGTTCAGATGACTAGTAATTTAAGATCTTGAGATATTTTTATGTGTCTGACAAATGTAATAACATTTATTCATAATAATCATTTCTTATTTTTGTAGTTTCAGTATTCCATGGTTCATCGACAAGAACCCTTTGACATTTAAAATGGGGTGACCTAAAGATACTCAAAGTAAAAAAACAAACAAACAAGAAACCCATCAATGGAGTAAAAAATTATCCTCTTGAATTTTTTTAGGCTTGGTCTACTCCACTCATGCCGTTACCTTTATTGTGTAACGCAGCCTTTCATAAAAACAAAAGAGATCGAAAATCAGTTGGTAGCCAGACAATTATTCCAAACTATTGAATGATTATTTAATAATTTTTTAATTAATATTTATAGTTTAACAAGAGCTAACTATAATTTAACCAATCAACGTTCAGAACACTGATTAGGGTATAATAATTAAGAAAATCGACAGCTGACAACAAAATGCAGTGTATTTTTTAATGATAGTGAGGTAACGTTGTGTGCTATGTTTAGTTATGTAAATCCTGTGATTTTTTTTAGTTGGCCCGTTATCTTCGAATTGAAAGTTTTTCAAGGTAAAAGTAGTTTTAGTATATTAAAGGACTTTTTACAGTAAATATTCAAATAATTATTATATCAATTATTTAAACTGATGCATTTTTTCTTCAATAATATAGTGTCAACTTCAGATCGTATTTGTACAAGATCATTATGTAGTAAGTTTTATACATACAATATGAAATATTTAGTATACCTTCTATGGATCTTGGAATAATAATGCAATGGATTCATAACGATGATAATGTATTCATAGTAACTGTCTTTATTATTTTGAAAATGATGTTTCAATATAAATAGTTTGATATGAATTAATGTACATACTTAGTTGTAAGTTTGGATCAAAAGTATCTTCTCAGTATGAAACATTATATATGTGTAAAACTTGGCACCACTTACATAAGTTCAAAATATGTACATTTCCTCTAATGGATTCCATTCTAAATTCGACATGTCATCATGATAATAATATCTACTATCATCCAAGTTTTAAAACATATATATTATTTATGTATTTTCAAACGGATAAATGGTTTAGAGATTGAACATTCACGAATTGATGCACTCATATCACGATAAGAATAATATGTATTATGGAGAAACCACGGGTTATTATTTATCCTGGTGGTTTTGTTGCATTAGTACCGTTTACGTTAGTATATATAGGGTGACCCATAAGTCTTGAGACAGAAAATTAAACTTAATATTTCTCGCAAATGTGTATATGTTTTTTAACTCTGTTTAATGCTTATACTTAATGTAACCTCCTCCATCTTTGTTTTTTTGTGAAACAAACTTTTTTCTAAAACGTGTTTTTGAGCCTGTAACAACGACATCATGAATTCGAAGGGCGCTATCAATTTTCCTTCATTTGGAAGGAAGAAATGTGGGGGTATTACCAAGGCCCTGAAAGACCTCAATGTGTAAAAGTCATTGGTTCACTACAAGATCAAGTGATTCAAAGAGAACGGGAGTGTCAATTACATGCCAAAGAGTGGTTTCCCGACGTCCCTGAGGACACCAAGGTTGATAGAGACAACGAGGTCGAAGATCAACACAAAAAAAGGAAGCGCTCCATGAGAAAGATGGCTCATGAGACTGGGTTGTCTCGAGAAACCATGTGTAGGATTGTCATGAAGGATAAAGTTGTTTTGTCTACAATAGTGGCAGCTTCTCAGGTAGACCACAATGGTCAAGCTCAATGTTGTGTACAAGTTGTAACTTGTACAAGCAAATGACACCGGTTGCAACAAAAAATTAGAAGAATTAATTTTAGAGAACATATAATTATGCAATAATTACTATATTTGTATTTACGAGTTTATGACCTTAAATGAGTGCGATACTTTTTGTAGTTGCAACCTGATTAGATTTTTTTATTTTCCAAAGGAGTTATCCGAATTATTCTTTCTATTTAGATGTTACCTTCTCAACAATTAATTGTGATGAAAACAGGTGTATTTTTGGGCATGTTAAAGAAAAAAGAAACCAAAAATCAACATGGTAACCATGAAAATTTGAAGAATGTTTTGGAGGAGAGCTGCTTAGCTGTCAAAACATTTCATTGGATAGCGACAATCCGCTATGATTAGGGAAGAATGGACAAGGAAATTAACAAGGACATTTGCAAGAACTACTCCGGTGTCGATCCTCAATTCTACTGTGAGCACAACCAGGACTTACCATTAAAATTCTGCGATAAATCCACAGCGTTGGCCTTATATTTATTTCTTTCTTCTTCCAACTGCTTTTACTAATAAATGTCATTACAGTTAAGCTGCTCAACTTTATAAATATTTATCGAATTGTCATGTCAATTTTTGGTGCCTTTTTTAGATACTGTAACACCTTAGAATTTACTAATCAATTGATCAGTGGTAGAGTGTTCACAGTCAATTTTTTACTTGTCCGAGTCACAATTTCAGAGTTAAATGCAATTCAAATTTGAGTCCCTAGTATGAGTCCACAGTTCTTCTTAGTATTATCATGTACTATTCTTTTATAATATTGAACAAATTTTGTATCGAAATCTTAAACTAAATCCAGGAGCGTCTGCAGGATTTATATATATATATTTATTTATTTTTTTGGGGGAGCTTGGCTTTTGAAAATCTTAACAAAAAATTTCAAAAAATCACCCGCTATTTACAAAAAATTTATTAAAAAATCCATAGCTATTCTCAAGAAATTAAATTTTTTGGAAAAAAATTTCAAAAATTAAATGTCAAATATAAACCTTTCCGAAAAAAATTTCAAAAATTCACATCTTTATACTAAAAATTTAATTTAAAAAAAAAAAATAACAATATTATTTATGTTTTTTTAATTTAAAAAGTCTAAGCTATTTACAAAAAATTTTAATTTTTTGGAAATAAAGTTGAAAAATGAGACTTCTATTGTCAAGTTTTTAGAAAAAAAAAAATTTCAAAAATTTAATTTCAACTATAAATTTTTTTTGAAATTTTCTTTCAAATATTAAATTTTTTATAGAAAAATTTCTAAAATCCATAGCTATTTATAGAAAATTAAAAATTTTGGAAAAAAGTTTGAAAATTTAATTTTTAATGGCAGAGGGGGGATTCTACAGCGCCTCCAAGCCCACCATCTGAGTACGCTCCTGAAATTTTATTTCCCCCATTATTTCTATTATTAATGCATTAGGTTATAATTCAATTTTCCGGAGGTTAATTCAATTACACGAATCATTGCAAAGCCAACACTCAACCATCTATATAAACATAAATAAAATGTCCAATTACATCACTCTATTTGAGTCCACATTATCGTTTTAAATATAGCCCGAGTTTTATATTTTATTGCTCATCAAATTGGGTATAATAAAATATATCAAACGACACGATGGTATAATAAATTTGTAATCTGCCTGTAAAAACAATAAAATATCAGATCTGAATGAATTTTAAGCAGTTTTTCTCTCTTTCTTTTCAAATACATATTTATAGTGATATCAAGTCCATTATAAATAGCATTATGGTGCCTATTTCTGAAGAGTTATAGGTTTTTTTAAAGGAAAATAAAAGATAATTCTATTTCCAGTTATTTTGTAATATGGAAAGTACAGCTGTATTTCTTCTAAATATGTTTCCATTTATATTAGACATCGAATGGAAATCAGAAAAATGATACATCAGGCAAAATATCCAATAACTGTATTATATCAATACAGGAGAATTTCATTAAAAATTCAATATTTCCTCCAATTATTTTATTAAAAGTTGGCCATGGAAAAAAAAGTTGCTCAATTTTTGTAGACAGGAAATGCTTAATAAACAGAATGCTCACACAAAGATGAATGAATTATGATTATTCAAAAGAGTACGACACAAATTTTGCCTCCCTGGTCATTATATTAAGTAAATCATCTAAGATTAGATTTATCAATACATATGCTTGTCAAATTGGTCTTCTATAAAAATATGCTCTTTTGTTTAAAATAGTCATATAACATTACTAAATCAGGATCAGATTGATGAATTCGTATTTAATAACTCTAATAAGTCATCCTTTTTGATCAAGTGTAGCATTAACCAACGAGGGATAAAACAAAATGCAAACGAAACAACCCAATTGGTACAAAACAAAATAAATGCGTTTTGGGACACGGATATATTTAGTCATTTGTAAAATATCGTATAGGAGAAAATTTTGTTGAAAAATATGACACAGAAATACAATTATATATATTTCATTTTATGCATAAATTAGCTTAAACAATCAGACTAGGTTAGTAAGACATGATTAGACGTCATATTTTTTTCTTTATTAATTTTCGCACTTAAATCAAACTCTGTTTATTCTCTCTTTTTAACCTCTTAAATTGTATCTTCAAAAGAACACATATCGTAAAAAAAAAAGAGAATAAAAATTCCCTGAAATGAGTTGTATATGTGTATTAAATTAACATTAGACTGTTCGGTTTTCGGCTTAATATTATTGTTTACTGCCACAAAAACCTTTTCTATAAATAACAATAAAAAAATTGACTTTGGCCAAGTTGAAATTCTCTCAAACTATTTTTGCATGACACAGTCCATTTTAATTTGAAAAAAAAAATAAAAAATAGGATTTTGGGCTCCAAAATTGTTCCTCACTTTTACCATACTATGATTAAAATTTAGAACAGACTCCTATTGTCTAGTAACCGGCTAGGTTAGGATCTCTAGAGGTAAATATTTGACTCAATTTTGCATAGCTGAAATTTCAGATCTAGAATTTTTGGCATTTTATTTCTGATTCTTTCTTATATGTACATACATTACAAACCGTCTCTATGATTCATCAATATAAAATTCACTCTTTAGTAAAAGGAAGTTTACTGTACACTAAATACAATATGTATCTATTCACGTCATTTAAAAAAAAAAACCCTCAATAAGTGCAATATTGCAAAAAAAACAAAACATTGCTTTAAAGACTCTTTCACACCAGGAGGCACTTTTATGAATTTATATACCTACATACACTGATATTTTTTTCTATACGACATATGAACAATGAAATAAGAGCTCTAAAATCTCATAAACAGTGCCAGTCCAGCAGCAATGTCTTTTATGTTGTAGATAATACCTTTTTTTATATCTAGAATTGCCGATACTAATTAAAACGTGTAGTCAGTAGCTGTGTGTCTTTTATTATACATATATACTTATATTAGAATCATGGGTCTATTTATTGCTGCTTGTATTGCTTTATCGTTTTTCAAGATTTACGTGCATATACTTGGCCCATCAACACCAATGCAAGCTATTATTCTCCAAAATGAGTGTGGATGCCATTTGTACTCCTCAACAAACTGTCCTTATTAACCATTTGGGCGTGTCGCTATTAGCAGTTAATGTATCCAAAATTGATTGTCACAATAAGAGAAATTGATTTATGGTATTTGAAAGGGCTTAGGGGATGGGCCAATATATGTATCTCAAAGAAAATAAAAGGTGATAAAATATTGATAACTCATACCAATAATTTGAATACGAAGCCTATAATTGACTCAAATATGTATATGAAATATTAGGCTCTATGTTTATATCTTGTAAAAAAATAAAAGAAAGAGTTTCATACTTTTTTTAAGATTGTTTTTATGTTGACGCAAAAGAGATTTTTTGTATTATTTACCAAGTGGTTTTAAAAAAATGATATTAGGACCTTTTAAAAAAATATATATACCTTTTTCTATGTAAATGACTTTTTAGAAAAATATTACCCCACGAAGGCTTTATTCTTTCTGAAAAAAAGTTGAAAAAATATAATGAAATATTATTTACTGAAAAATTAGAAATATTAAATATGAACCCATTTATTCATTAAAAGGTTTTTTTTTTTGAAAAATGAAGAAGTCACCTTATATTATAGCCGGAAAAAATGAATTGTCAGTCTTAAAATGTGAAAAAAACAAAAAAACATATTTAAACATCTCCCTCCCCAAAGGGAACATGATAATGTCATGTTGGGGGCTCATGCTTGATATTTTTCTATATAAAAATCGATAAATTTTCAATAAGCCTTGATGGAACTTCATTCAATGGCTTTATGAATAAAAAAAAGGCCTTCCACTACTTGATACCAATTATAAATAGTGATGTTTGAATTAAATTTAAGTAATATTTACTGAAAATCCCTATTAAATTCTAAATTTGTATAATAATAATATTTTTTTTTTTTGGGCTGGGAGAGGTGATCGATTGAGTGTCTGATAAATAATATTTTCTATAGAGAGTAAATTTTAAGTTCTTTTATTTGTTGTTCCTATTGTTACCTCCAAATACACAGTGATAGTTCAATAATATAGAATAGTTTTGCCCGGCGTTACTCGGGACATTAAGGAATTAAAATTAGGCATGAATTCTTCTGCTTCATATAAAAAAATTAAGAATTATTTTCGCAGCATGTTGATATGTATCTTTGCACACTTTAAAAAAAAAAAAAGATTTAAAGGTTTAGAGAAGAAAAAATATTCAAGTTCAACTGTCGTTCGCTCATCTTTCATATTATTGTCGAAAATCCTTTGTTTTATTCTCTCTCCTTTTTTTTTTCTTCCTTAAACCTTATAATCGTCTTTAAAAATAAGTGTACAAAGATTCCAACATGCAACGAGAATAATTCTTAAAATTTTACGTTACTTTTTTTTTGTATTATATCAAATAATCCTTTGTTAGCCAAAAAATTGTTTTTAGAAAAATTCTATTTAAAGGCCGTCATGTCAATAAAGGCCAAAAATTGTTACCAAATCCATCCCTTAAGCCTCAAGAGCCTACATGAAAAATTTCAAGAAAATCCATCCATTAGTTTGACTGTGATTCTAGGACTCTCAAACACAGACATTTGTATTAAATATTTAGATAGATTGAAGAAAAAAGGGTCTTTATTCTTTTAAAACATCAACAATGCTAATGACACATAACAACAACCCATAATATTTATTTACGACCTATATGAAAATCCAATCAAATTCGTTTTTTATTTGAATACACAAATTGTAAAAAAATAAAACGATTAATTTATTATTATAAATTCAAAATGCATTTATTTATGTCTATATAGAATGGATTATATTTTAATATGAAAAATAGAGTATTAAATGCTTATTTCAATCATGTGTGAGAATATAGATTGACATTTAAGAGAGACTTTTAATCAAGAGATTTTCATTTATGAGATTGGTTTAATGTATTTGATCATGCTGTTAATTTTTTTGAAAATTCAAATTCCAGTTTCTTGGGCCTCCATTACTTTCTATTCAAATCCTAACGTAATTATTTTAATGGAGTTTTTACTAAACACAAAAAATAATATTTTGACGATTTAAATAACAAATCCTTCCAAGATATTCCAGATCATCACAGAAGTGAGCAAAATTTTACTTTTTTTAATCTGGATTTCTGGTGAAAGTTTGATGTTCAAAATTTTTTGTTTTGAATTCTATGAGTATTTTTAGCCTTTTGACAGATTTGAACACACTTTTGGAAAGAAAAAAGTTATCTGCATATAAAATAATTTATTATTTGTGCAATCTTATGTTGAATAAAATAAAAGCATACAGTCATCCAAGGGTGCATGAGCTTTATTTACTCATATTAGTTTGCAAACAATACAAAAGAGAATGGCACTGTCTTCAAGCAAAATAATAAAACTATTTGCATCATAATATTATTTATATATATATAAAATAGAGGTTGTGTGTGTTTCATTTATGGGTGCTACACTGTTGGACCTGGGAGGCAGTAATCTTGCATGGATGTATCTTTTCAACAAGGTGATACTAAGAGGGGTCTCTTATTTTTGTGGGTCTTATTCTATACCCAAAAACACAGACAAAAAAATGGAGCCCAGGGAGACTAGATAGTGGGTTGAGCTATGAATAAAAAAAGTGCCTAGCTGTTAAATAACAAGTATATGAATAACTACTTTATTCAAATCAAAAAATTTATGTGCAAAAAAAAAAAAAAAAAAAAAAAAAAAAAAAAAAATCGCAAAATATTTTCACTTTCACTCTTTTCAGATGTAAAAAAATGGATTTCTAATGGAATATTAGATTCGTACATAAAATAAACTGTGTTGAAATTTGTCTTAAATTTCTTTGGTATATAAACTTAAGACAAAAAAAATGTTGTTTAAGTAAAATATCTGTCATCTTTGAAAAAAAAAATCAATCATTTTTTTTTTATTTTTCATCAAACGTCAATTTTTAATTTGTTAGAAAAATGCAACAAAATGATATATTTTGGATATATAGTTATAAATTCTTACAGTATAGTAAATTATTTTTAATTTCGGAATATTTTATTTTATAACTTTTGTAATATTTGCAAAAATGACAAGTTGTCGAGGATAATTTTTTATACGACATTATTCAACATAAATTTTTGTTTTTCCGAGTACAAAATTTTTTTGGGTTGTTTTTTGTTCCTCTTTACAATTCCTTAAATGCTGTTCACTTTTTTTTCAGAAGTATGCAAAAAAGCACTACTTTTTTCATTTTTTTAGTTTGCTCATCCCTTATTATAAAGAAATGCAAATTTAAAGGTGTAAAAAACCACCATCCAATAAAACTTGTTTGAAAAGGAACAACGCCTCGGTTTTTCATTTGTTTTCAGGGCAAAGGAATTTATTTAAATTATGAATAATTAAAGCTTTATTTACCAAAATAAATATAGCAATACTAAATATAAAATAATGACGACAAAATCAAAAATTTACATACTTTGAAGGTGAAGCAAAAAAAAAAGTTGAGAACTATGAAAATACCAATGTTTGAAAGAAATGGGTTTCCAAACATCCCTGAAGAGACTATATGATGTAGTTTTTTTCTTTAATTGTAATGAATATATATAAAAATCAAATAGTACTGAGTGGAACCCAAATCCTACAAAATTAAAATTTTGTAAAGGAGGAAAACTGTGATTTTTATGGATTCAGGAAAGGACAACTCAAAACCAATTTATGATATATTTGAATTCCGAATTTAGCTATATTTTATATTCAATATGTCTCCCTTCACATGCAATAATAGCCTCGACATGCCGGCGAACAGATTGGCAGCTCCTGACGATGAAGGCAGTGTTTGTGGCATACCACGCTGTCATGATGACACCTCGGAGTGAATCGGAATTTGGATTAGAGGTGCGGCAGACATTCTTCTCCAAGAAAATTCAAACTGCAAAATCCATGGGGCTGAGGTCAAGACTAAAGGAGGGAAAAATGGAAACAGGGCAGATGTTTACCATATTGCTGTTGCATTTAAGTGTTCTTCTTTGCTATATGCGAGGGGACTTTAGATGGTGAGGTAGTCAGGATGGGAATTTTAAGGGTCTCTGAAGCCTACTTGGGTTGCATTTTTCCTTGTTACTCCCACATTTTTACACTCAGAGACATGGGATAAATAAAAAACTTATTTTTTATTTTCAGCTATAGTTTGGTTGCGTAATTAAGCCTATTAACTAAAAAACGAGGATAAAATCGTAATTAAATGCTACTGCAAGTGTTGACCTTCCACTCTGTATCTAATTGTCTTTTTCAAATACCTTGTTGCAGACACTAATTTTTCAAATGCATATTTTTAATTTATTTATTTTAACTCGATCGTTTTTCATTCCTGTGCAATTATATTCCTTTTTAGGATCGTTAGAAGATTTTCATAGGAAATGATCTAATTTAATGACAATATAAATATAAACAGTGGATATATCTTGTTTTATGTTCGATATGAATTATTTCTTGTGGATGTACATACATAATATAATCATAAAAAACTAACTTGGAAGGGAGTCATAAAAAAGAACTCTGTAACTGATGGATATGTTATGTTGAAATAAATCTTATATATTATTTTACGAGTCTCAATATTTTCATGCATTCATTTCATACCCACCTAAAAATAACTATATATATACATATATATAGGAGCAATGAATATGTTTTTTAAGTCATTATACATATTAGAATGGCTGCTAAAATGTTTTTTTCCGAAAAAGTCGGAGTACATGACCTAAAAATGAATGAATATAAAGTTTTTAGCCATATTGATCCATGTTTAGAACTTGTACAAAAGCCTTTGAAGTTCAAAATATCAAAATTTGTAAAAAAATAGTATCTTGGGTATCCAGCTAGTTATTTGACTATTTTGTAAGCTATCTGTTACTTTATTCTGCTCTGTCGGAAGTCACAATTTCAAACAATTCCAAATATTAAAAAATTGTGAATTATTTGCTTCATATAATTATCTGGCAGCAATTTTTAGCACAAAATATGACAAAAATACAGCAAATAAAATTTTTATGTCAAAACTCCTTCAGAACAGAATATCTTCACATTATCCCACACCAGACAATATTAAATTGTTGAATTTTAACTGCATGTTATTACAACTTCTAAATTTAGAAACTTTTTTTTCTTCTTGTAGCGTTTCACTTCTAAATGATAAATAATTTCAGGTATGAATACTTTTTCTATTATTGAACAACCCAGAGCAGGGATGCCCAACCTGTGGCCCACGGGCTTTATTGCATCTCACATAATCTTTAAGTGCGGCTTACTACTCATTCTCACTTCTAGTAGTCTTTGTTGCAAAATTCTCAAATTATCATCAAAACACGTAGAACGCGCATAGTACGTCAATCGTTGAAAAATATTTCCCAAATAAAAGAATTTTCAAAATATTATCACTTTTGGGATTTTTTTTAATGTGAAAACATAATTTTTTTTAAAGAATTTCTTTTGGAAAAAAGGTCATTTCTTGGACATACATGCCCTAGAGTGACATCGTGAACTAATATGACATAGTTATTCATCGAAGTTGTTAATATTCCTCATGTTTAGTAAGAGCTTTATCTCGTTTAATCATTTGACACGTCGTACACATACTTTTTATTTATAAAGCTCACGGGTCTCCGAAGGATTTTATTTTTAGTGTGCTTATTTTTCAACCAAAGACAAATTACTTTTTTGAAATTTTTTTGTTTCGACATTAAAATATTTTCTAAAAAGTGATAATTTTTGTATGGTAACAACAAAAATTTCACTTTTTTTTTTTGGGGGGGGGCGGCTCAAGTCCCTGAAGACAACCCCTAGGGTCACCCTTGAAGCTGTTGTACAATAAAAATCTAATCTATGATAAAAATATCTTATCTGCTATTCACTAGTGTGTGCCATCCCTGCCTTAGGTTGAAGCAAGAATTGATGCGACGTAATCGTCACGTTTCCAACAATTTGGAACGTTCAATGATGTGTAACTTACTTTAGTCATTTTTTTTGGAGAAGTAAACTCTTGTATACATATATGTATAGTTATTCATGACATTAAGATATGAGGGGATTATTGGTCTCTAAAGTATTACTTCTGATATTAATGGGTCGTACTCCACTACAAAGAATACAATTGAGCCGTTTCAGTGTAATCCAAATACTAATTGGATGTATTGCAATAAAAATATGCTCTTTTTCAAAATTTTAAAAACGTCTTAAAAAAATTAAATAAATTGTATGTAATTGGAAAAAGACAAAAAAAAAAGTACTCTCTCTAACAGATATTTTATTTGTCGTTTTGAACCAAATAACAAAAATCATTTTAGAATAAAAATATATATTATAACTTTTAAAAGATTGGTTGTTTATCTAAAATAGTCATTCATTATAAATTACTCTATTTAGACTCGTATTGACTTTTCTAGGCAAAAATGCTAGTTTTAAGCCTTTTTTTTTAATGTTCCTTGTATTCCATATACATTAAGTATATTTCCTTCTCTTGAAAGGACTGATAATCGAAATGATATCTAGAAACTTTGAATACCCTTTGTGCACCAATTTTGTCTTTTGGTCACCAGGATTACGGGAAAGGTTAGAGATCGATTTTGATCTAACTTGGTACGAATAATATATATATGTCGGCAGTAAGAGGCCATTAAATTTTGAAAGGTCAAGGTATCACCAAACGTAAAAAATACATAATCGACCATAACTTTCGAACAAATTGAGATACAGAGCTCAAATTGGTGTTCTTATGTAAGTTTAAAAAAGATACTTCATATATTAAAAAAAATATAATTATTGAAAAATGAACATAAGCAGAGATTAGCGCTCTACCAAGTCCCCATTCAAGTTGATAATATATAACTCTATGTTGAATTTTCATTGCATTTTTCATGTAAAAATGCTATTTTTTCTCCACAAATTTTTGGATATTTCGAAACTTTGAATGGTGTAACCGATAATCATAGTACAATACGGCTCAAACTATATATTTCTTCATTTTTTTTACAAAAAAACAAAAACATTTTCAGTCTATTTCCCCTCATCATTTCGAAAAAAAACAAAACAACCTATTTTAAGGACCCGTCTAATATATGTATATTATTTTTTAGAGTCAACCACTTGCTTTATGCTTAATGTGTCACGTTTTTTTTTATATGCAAATAATAAAATGATTTCAACCTCTCTTAATGTTCTTTTTTTTTTGCTAAGATGTATGCAAAACTTTATAATTTATATTATACCTAATAGTCCTCTATATGCCTTCTTTATTATTTACATTCTTTTCATTAACACTATATTCAAGCCATCATATGCATTGCAACGTGTCCATATGTTGTTGTTGTTTTTTAAAGCTTTTCTTCATTTTGCATAAAATGAACTAAAAAAGTTCTTTAAGTTCATCACTTGAAAGGTCGTGCAAAAAAACAACGAAAGAAGACTAAGAAATTAAAAGTCATATAAGTACCTACCTATTTAGACAGGGAAGAAATCGTAAGAAGAACAACGCCCTCCTTAATCATTCTGTTAGTCAATATTTTTTTGACGTAGTTAATGAACTGGGGTTAAATGTTAACCCAACTATTAAGTGAATTTTATTTCGTGATACCCATGTTGACATAGACTCAACATTGTGCTAATTAACCTGAAAAACATTAGATTTGGGCATCAAAAAGAAGTTATTTGTGATTATTATAGTTCAAATATTATTATTTTATTATCGATAAAAACTTTAATGAATTATTAATGACTTTTAACAAACTATTGGTACTAAAAAATGTATTCATTTATTTTAAATAGATAAAAGGGAAATTAAAAAAGCAAAATCGACTTAAAAGTGAACATATTAATCAAATTCACCAAACCTTGGTTTAGCCACGGATACTTGTTGAATTTTTTTTAAATTTGTGAAAAGCTGCAGATTTTTGAATTTTTTTTCCTAAGAATTTAATATTTGAAATTTAAGTTTTGACTTTGTGTTCAAAAAAAAAAAAAGAAATCTAAAAAAAACCTAGCCCAACTTTTGTAAGTGCTAATCTCTGTAAGAAAATAAATTATATACATCTCTCATTAGTAAAAGATAGAAGTCGTATTTTTGAACAAAACAAGAGAAGAAAAATCATAATTTCTAAAGAATAAGAGTGATAAACAGGGTATAAAACTATTCAAAGAGTCTCCAAAGAAACCAGAAATTCATGCCTAGTAGGAAATTTACAACAGCAGCCAGAATATAGAGGTCAAGAGTCTGATGAAAATAGAAATCAAAGCCTTGAAAAAATATCCAACATATATACAGAGGGCAGTGCTCAAGAGTATGATGAACCCCAAATTTGTCATATTTTTGTGAAAGGGCAACTGGGAAATAATACAAGTGTCATTTAGAGATTCCAGTACAGTTTACAAGATGTATTGAATTACAATGAATCTACGAATGTTTTTCTAGAAATGAGATAACTTTATACTGATGTTTATTGTTCTACAATTTTTTATTGGAGAGTATTTCAATTAAGTATTTAACCCCAGTAAAATGCAGGAATTAAAGTTAATTATTATCAAAAAAACAAAAAAATAAGAATACACGACTTGTCCGTACCCTTAAAAAATAAAAGTTAAAGAGAAACCGAAAAATGACATATTGTAATCCTTACAATTTGAAAAAATATTTCGTAGGAGAGCAGCTTAGCTGTCATAACGTTTTATTAGACTAGCTGAAAGCACCTATGAGATTATGGAAATAAGCACAAATCCCATTCCGTATCCCCTTCAATTCTACTCTGTGTCCAACGAGGACCTACACTTATAACTAGTGTTGAAAATCCAGTGTATTTTTAGCTCAGCCCATTTTTGGAATTGGTAATATAAAGAAAAAATTTTTCTTTTCCTTAGCTGCTGTCATTATTATTTAATTCCTGATGAGTGAACTTCCTTTTCTACTAATTCAATTATACTCAAAACCTGATTGAACATTTTTGAGTGCCCCTATAAAAGATGGAGTGTAAACTTGAGGATTTGTTGTGGAGTTATAATTACAAGTCTTTGTTGGACTCAGAGTAGAATTGAGGATTGATCCCAGATTATTTTTTCTCAATGTTCTCCTTTATTTCCTTCTCCCCCTCCTCTATTATCACAGCTGATTGTAGCTGAACTAATAAACCTTTAGCTATGCTGTTCTCCTCTAAAACCTTCCTCAAATTGTAAGGGTTACTATGTTGATTTTTGGGTTTCAATAAACCATAAGTGCTTCTCTTCCTCCTTTATGAGCATACCTACTTGTGACTACTTTATACTTAGACGTTTTCCTTTGAAAAAAATGATCACTACTTTGAGTAAAAAATGTTTTGATTACCAACTAGAAAAAATATTGCACGCGTTCTCGGTCATGTATTATACAATTTTAAATATATACTCAAGTTCGTGGATAGAACAACTAGAACGTAGAATTTTAGAATTTTACTTTAAATTCTGAACCGGTATTTTACTTCTTTGTCTGTTATACCGGGTTGAAACTAAAAAGTACAGCATTTACATTTTCAAAATTTTGATGTTGTACGTGACGGAGTTTAAAAATTTCGGTGATACATAGAATCTATTAAATATCAATTGTGAACAAACATTTATTATTTTTTAATTGAGCTAAGAAGTGCATCAGAGTGGACTCAAGCTCACAACTTTAATTTGTAACGCTCAATCTCTAACTGAGATTTCAAAATTCAATTCAGTGGCCACAAGGATGAGTATATTGAGAATAAGGATAGTTTTAGCAGGAAATATATTATCAATGCAGATACCCTCAAGAACACATTGACATGAACCCAATCTATGAGCAATCATATTAAATATTTGAAAGTTTCTCACATAGCAATCACCAAAACAGTCACAAAGCTTGGTGATACGTCTTTGATAATGTATAAGAGTTCTATTCTCACGAAAACTATGAAACAAACGTGTCTTAAACGTTGGAAATACCCTTTAAATTATTTTAATTATGCACCAGTCGGAAGATTAATAATCACTTCTGATGAAAAAACATTAGATGTTGACCCCTTTTCTGTCTGTATGATGAAGTGAAGGAATGCAGAGAATATCATGTAAGTATACCATAAATGAAATTAGATTTTAAACAGCCCTTTATCAAAATATATCCATACTACATCTGTAAGTACTACTGCGTCTATTTCTGGGATAGAATTACTGCTATAGTAACAGCAGATGGTGACATAAACGAATAGAGAAATAATTTATATTAATGTAGACAGTTTTGTATTAAATAATATTTTTGTTAGATATATTATTTTAAATAAATAAAACATTCCAGAATATGCAAACTATGTACTTTCTTATTTTCCAGCGGGTAGACACTCAAAACATCAAAACATTCCCTTGCCAATGAATCAAATACAGTAATACCTGGCCGCCTGATGTAAGTGTGTCACCGCACAAAGCGGCCATATCCAGTTCCCACGAATCAATTTTAAATTGTAAAACTATATAAAGCGTGTCCCTTCCATCCCCGGCAAACGATTACATTATGTTCATAGATATATGATTTTAACAGTCTCTTTTTAGTTATGGAAATCGGGTGTATTTTTTTAGCTCGCACTTTTTTTTTTTGATTTCACAAACTGAACAACTAATTTTCTTTTCTAAACCCTTTTCATTATTATTTAATTACTTTTTTAATACATTCAATTATATTTAAACCTTGAATATTTGTGTGTACTCATAAAAGACGATTTGTAGTGAAGTTATAAATGTAAGTCTCATGCAATGAAGGACTCTCTGATTGCCTCAATCAAGGAGACAATGACCAATATTCCAAGGAAATACCTCATTAACATCTGAGCTGTGTTTGGTGCTGTAGGCAGATATATCAAATGAGCTCTTTCTCAGTATTCATGCCGAAAATAGTGCCTTCATTGACGATTTAAAGATTTTTGAATAATGAACCGATTTGATCTTAACTTTTATAAATATATTCAGTTAAATATTAAATACATATATGAATAAATTGGAATCATTTGGTTGCGAGTATGTATGCACTCTGTAATCGTCAGATATTTTGAGTATAATTTTTATTATGAAATAAATGTTAATAAAATAAACGTTTATATATTATTATAAATACATAACATGTATTTAGACTTTTTTTTCAATATGCTTGCTTCAACCTTCTTCCTACTATATATATGTATATTCTAGTTTTATGAGATAGGCCTCATAAATCCTTTAATATGAGAGAAAAAGAGGAATAATAAATACACAAATTGAAAATTAATATCCTTACTTCTATTCCGTTTATTTATATGGCTCTATTATAAGTTATACTTTTATGGTAGTGAGCAAAAAAAAAGTGAAGAAGGAAGCCGAGACGTTGACTTCATTATATTATTTTATGAATGTACTTATAGTAGGTACAATGTACATTAGACTGTCTTGTTTTTGGGTTAGTATATTTTTCCTTACTCATACAGGACGTGCTTTTCACAAGTCTAATGATAAATCTGAAAAAAAAGAAAAGAAAAAAGAAGAGTATGGTAGCTAACCTTCTGTATTTTTCTGGTTGTCAATTCTTAATCTAATATTAAATGTGAATGTATATACGTATCTGTGTGTGTTTTTACCTCAATCACGGCAAAAGCAATGGATGGGGTTTGCTGAAATTTTTAATGTAGGTTCTTACGGTTCCACAAACGGTTATGGTAACATTTTTTTGGTCTTTGGGATCATAACGGCCTTAAAATAGTAATTTTAGCACTTTACCTGTACAACCTGAGATGAAGGTGTATTTTGGGTATTAAAAAGGTTCTTTGATACTCTAGGAAGCGGTAGTGGAAGAATTTAACCTCCCTCAAGGACGAGCAGCCCACAACCCGTGGGGTGGGGGATATATTCTAGCAAATTGGAAATGGTTTTTGGTGCTTAAAAAAGTGGCGGCAGTGCAGTTTGTACTGACTTGAGGCCAGTACTTCACCTGCACAACTTGGGCCTTGAGGTGCATTTTTGGATATTATATGGTTGTTTGATTCTCAGAGAAATGGGTGGTAGATAAATTGAGCTTGCCTCGTGTCCAGCAGTTCATCTGCACAACCCGTGGGCTGGGGTATATTATAGAATAGTATAAAGGTTCCTCGTTGCCTAGAAACACGGTGGCGGAAGAGTTGAAACTGTATTTTGGCACAGCACTTCACCTGTACAACCTGAGAGCCGGGGTGTATTTTGGGATAATAGGTGTGTTTCTAGATGCTCAGCGAAGCGGCGACAAAGAAATTTAACTTGATTCAGATCCAGAAGTTCACAAACTATGGACTGGGGTTTATTATTGCATATTAGAAGGGGTTGTTGGTGCTCAGAAATGCTGTGGTGGTGCAGTTAAAACTACCTTGAGACGCAGTACTTTACCTGTGCAACCTGAGAGGCTGGGGTATTTTATGATATTACAAAGGTTCTTTGATTCTCAGGAGAAGACGATGGGAAAATGTAACTTGCCACAGGCCTAGAAGTTCCTTGGCTCCCATTGGCTGGAGGGTACTTATTAGCTGAATATTTGAAGGGTTCCTATGTGCTAGAAACACAGTGGCGGTAGATTCTAAACTGTATTTCGGCCCAGCACTTTACATGTACAACCTGAGAGCTGGAGTGTATTTTGGGACATTCTGTGAGTTTCTTGGGGCTGAGGGAAACGCCTGCGAAGCTACAAGTCCGGCGTCTGACTCAGAATAGAGAAAAAGGAAAATGCATATATAATGCCTATATATATGTAAACTCATACTCATAAAACCAACATGTGAATAATTCTTATAATTTTTAGATCTTTATTTTCTGTTTTATATTAAGCAGAAGAGTTCTTATTTAATTTTAATTTCTTAAAGTCCCAGGCAACGCCGGACAAACACACTGTACTTATTACTTAAATAATAGTTATCAGTTATTAGGTTGATTTTTGTGGAGCAATGGGAAAAGTAGAACTATCTCTTAATGCCCTATTGACCCTTTCCTATTGTCTGTATCGTTTTTCGTGAATTTTGTAGAGTATAGTTCTACCTTGCCTCTTTTCCCAATACTCCACTAAAAATTGATCTAAACACTAAACCACAAACGATACCAGGAATTGGGAAGGGTCCAAAGGGGAATGAGAAATAGTTCTACTTTGCCCATTACATCACCAAAAGTTGACCTATTATTTTAAGAGGGGCTAAAGTTGCTTAAGTTATTTAGCATTTTACACCTAAATAAGTTTATTATTTTCTAATCTAATGACACCATTGGAATCCTTAGATTTCAAGCTTTCAAATGTGGTGTCAAACTTGCAGTTGTTTTGAAGATGTTCAAGTAACAACACCAAAGGTAATGAATTGTTAATTTACTCTTCACCGATATGGGTTTATCTTACTCTTCGACAATAAGCTTTTACCGTGGACAATCTTATAACAACAACCACATCAAGCAGAATGCTCAATCAATTTGATAAAATGGAATTAGTCACCCATACCATGTTTCCAGCCTCAGTTATGGTTTTAGGCCTAATCTCATGGCATGGTAAAGTCATGCCGCCCCCTTTTTTCCTGTCAATAGGCCAAGAATTTACTACAATCCCTAGATTGAGGTACTCCGGGACGTTTTCAAGCCCTGGATTGTCACCAATTATCCAAAAGAAACGTTTGGTAACAAGAGGTTAATCCTTTTCACAAAGGAGATGTCGCCCCTTTCCTCAACAGGTCTACATTATTTGGGCTTATCATTTTGGAGCATCCCCAAAAAGGAAGAATTGCCATGTTCCGCCATTCAAGTGGTAACACATTGAAGGAGTTCATAATTTGGGAATGGACCAAAATGGACCCAAAAGAGTCTGTGCAGCTTGTCAGAATGCTCCTGTCTCGGAAAGTGCATGGCAGCTGAGGGTTCTATTTTTGAGTTTTAATTAAAATTATGTACAGACTCCAAATTTTATTATTGAATTGAATTTATATTTATTAATTAGCAGGCTTGTAAGCGTTCCGCTCTATTTTTATTTTTTTGTTCAGCGTTCAGCAAACATTTCTATTTCTTTCTGCGTTCTGTTCCACATTCCAATGATGGGGTAGTACCATATTCTCTGTACGACAACAAATTTTGACATCCAGTTTGATAGTGCCAGGGAGGCCTCATTTGATAACTAGCAGTCAAGATTTTCTAAGACAATAATTTGGTGAATATTAGCGTTCAAATGAGCTACAACTGTCTAAAATCGGTTCATTCATTGTCGAGATGAAGGCCAAAAGGCAAAGTATAGCCAATTTGATTTGCACTTAGCAAGTAACAAGACAAGAAACACTGGACCATGGACTAGTCGATAAACTCCAAGAACAACTGCAACCTCACATCGTCGATGAGGTTCCACCGGTAAACCAGACAAAGTTCCTAGGCTCTGCAATAATGCTATGCATCGTGGCATCAGACAGGAACAGGAATAATAAACGTGAATCCAATGTGTTAGAACATTGCTCCAACATTACAAACTATTGTAACATTGGAAAATAATAACTTTCTTAGCACATTTTTCCAACAATTTAATGCTAAGATAATATCAAAAACTGTTCTTAACGCTTCATCAATGGGAGCCCTCAACTTGTTTCTGTGCAAGTATCATCTTGGGGTAGGTGTCTTACTCATTTTGCTAGCTAGATTAAATTTTGGTGCACAAGTGAGGAGAATACGGTCAAAAAAAGACCGATCGAAAAGACTGGGACTATAATGGATGGGGTTACTACTGTATCTACAGTTAGTAGGAGAAGAAGAAAATATTAAGTATGAATGTAAATAACATAAGAGCACGGAGCATAAACAGGAGGCATTGTAGCTTGTTGACAGTGAAATCCAATGTGTCAATTAATAATTTTCAACCCAAAATTAATTAACAACTAATCTCGCACAATAAATTATCGTTTTTAATTTGCATTTATACTTAGTACTTTCTTCTTTTCCAACCAATTGTAGATGAAGTAGTAAGTCCATCTTTATTATCGTACCAGATAATCCATAAAGCAGAAAAATAACTAATTAAATCTTGTGCGGTCGGGTAATGATTGATCAACGGACAGGGTCTTGGGAACACTGCATTAAAGTATTAAGAGCAAAGAACTTTAAAAAAAAAAAAAAAAAACTAAGTACACAATATTTTTGAACTACAATCAAAATTTAAAAATATATATCTAAAAAAAGTTCAATTTTTGGCTCATAGCAAAATATTTGGAACGGTACAAGAGGATTAAAAAAGGCCAATTTCTCCTCATTTTTTTCAATAAAATAATATCATATTTTCTTTTTCTTTCTTTCAATTAAAGACAGTGGATAGTTGGAATTCAATATTTGCAACCTTTTAATTACAATTCAATTATATTAAACGAAATATATTATTGGAATGAAAAGTAAATCGTAGATCTCATTAGATGGAGAAGGTTTTGAGTTGCTCACTCATGAAGTATTTCGGGGTGGAGTGAGGATCAACTTGGAATCGATCTGTGGATTGAGGGATGAGGCCGGAGGTAATCACATCTTACTAATTAAAGCACTACGACTTTTTCTTGCGTCTACCATGTACTAATACAGTATAATTCCATGTGAACGTAATAGATACCATTGAGATGTACTTCTATGGTATCAAATCCATTATCTCCTAAAAGAGAAAATTAATATCAACAGATGTACATAAATAGAAAGACACAGTTCAAACTCAGATAATTGTCTAAGCCCACGTGAAAGCTTATTCGAGCAATTGTGATCGATTGAGTTGATATATATTCTTCTCCTCCTACTCCAACAATATATTTTTTGCATTGTCAAGGGTCGCTTCGCCACACTTGGCGAAGTTATTTCCTTATTATTAAAAGGTTGAAAGGACTGAATTATTACAACTATCCGCTATCGCTATATCTAATTTCGAGATAAAAATAGCAAATATGGGGTGCGGCAACCTTATACAATGTACCCCAGAATTAGGCTTCACGTTTTTCCTGTCATTCGTTCATTTTTGAATTGTGAAAAAAACACATGAAATAATAAAGTTATTTCGGAAATATAAAAGCTAATGTTCTCACGACAGGGCAAGGAATCCAATAAAATCAGATCTTGTCAATATAAATGAGAATACTAGAGGGAATACCCTGCATTGGTCGGAGTTATTAAGCGTCGATAAACTTTGCTTAAAAACGTAGGTAATATGTACTCCCTTTTTAAAAAATTTAGATATGATGGCTTGGCTTCAGCTATACAGACTCGTTGCCAAACCTGATATAAGCTCACATTCATTATTTTTAAATTTTATATATGTGGCCCATCAAAACAAATGCAAGTTAAAAAAAAAAATACTCAAAATTGAGTGGGGATTACATTTAGATACACTGACAAATTACAATCCATTTCTATTAACAAACTATTCTGATTAACTCATTGGGTCTCCCACAAATTGTACTTAAAGTAGTCTAAATTGATTGCCATAGTAAAAGAATTAGAAATCGATAGAATTTATGTGAAAGACCATATCAGAGAAAATATAAATCAAAAACATATTCTAAGCTATAGTTCAAATTCTTGGATATTTTAACTCATCCCACAAATTTAAGACAATGCCAATATTTTACTCATTTATGTATATGAAATATTGGGCTATAATCCCCTTTCTCAAATACAACAATTCCATAGTTCAGTGATTTGCAAATGGTGTTCTATGGCTCATTTAAAAGAGTAATCAATTTACATAGTAATTGATAATTGTAGACACAAAATTAGGTTAATAATTTTTCAATATATATATATATTTTATTTTAGGCATGCTCAAAGATAATAATAATTATAACCTTTATCAAGAAAATTAAAATTATACTAATCTTAGAAACAATATAAATGAACATTCTTCATTTTTTCCCATTCATTATTCATTTGTTAAAAAAATGAACGGAAAGCGTAAACCCCGTTAATTTTTCCGTTCAATCTCCAAGCCTTCCCAGAATAGGTTTATTTCCTATGAAAAAATATAATTAGAAAAAAAAGGGACACCTATTGTAGTTTTACAATCTAAATCCTTTTTTATGTTAAATTGAAAGGAACAAGTTTAATTAGTTCAACCATAATATGTAATATAAATAGAGAGATTCTTAATAAAAGAGCTTCTTTTCTTTAAAAAAAAAAAAAAAACTAACCGATCCGGTGATGATGAAAATAATATTATAATAGGCGTAATAAGCTCTTAATCTAATCTCAACCTCTTTTTTTTACGACACTTTTTCTATCATGTAGAATATATATCTATCCTTTGTATATATGTATTTTGAGAAAGATGTGTGTATGGCTGTACCTATATATATGTATACAACCATTTTGGTCCATTCCTCAAGGACCAAACATTAAGAACTTAATTAAAGTTGTAGTGTTCCGACTATTTTTTTAGAACCCTTTAAAACATAAAGATATGAAAAGTATTTAATTTTAATTAAATTTTCCTTTAATGTACAACATTATAGTTTAATTTTATTTAAATAATAAATTCATAGAGATTATTGCACATATCGACAAATTGAATCCCTTATCTCGTCTGTTTTTAGATATTTTATGAATATACTTATGGTATTAATACTGGTGATGGTAAAATTAAAAAAAAAATCCCATGCCGAAACTGATGGAATTCTAGTAACAGCTCCACATGCCGATTCTTTAGTATTTTAAATAATAGTTAAAAAATAACATCAGGGGTCCTCAGGATTATATATATATATTAGGTTTTTGGAATTTTTCTGAAAAAAAATTTAAAAGTCATAGCCATTTTCAATTAATTAAACTTTTTGGAAAAAAATCGAAAAATTAATAGATTTATTTTCTTTATACAATATAGTTAAAATTTAAAGTTTCTAAAACCTTTGAAAAACTATATTAATCTAAGATATGTTAGCCTTTTTCCCTGACTTTATATGTGAGTACGAACGAGTGTCCCTGTTGTGTTATTTTATGCTGCACCACATCTCAAAAGAGGAGAATGGAAGTGAAAACGTTAAAAAAAAAACAAGGTTAGCTAAGCTAGGCAATTATTCGTAGTGAACATAATTCCAAATAAAACAACACAATTTACATCATATATAAATCCAATAATAAAAATCCATAATGTTTTTAAAAAAACCAATATAATCATTAGCAACCCCGATTATCACATTCACATTGTATTAAATGAATTTGGCTAAAGTCCGGCTATATTCCCGTTAATTTAAACATGTTGAAGGGACGTCACCACTCAAACTTGCTGATAAAAGTAAACAAGTCAATAGTTTTTTTACAAAAAGTTCAATTATCCACAGCTATTCACAAAAAAATTAAATTTTATGGAGAAAAATTTCGAAAATCCACAGCTGTTCACAAAAAATAAAACTTTTTGGAAAAAAAAATAAACATTAATTGTTTTAGAATAAAATTTCAAAAATTCGCAGTTGTTCTCAAAAAAATAAAATTTTGGGGAAAAAATTTCAAAAATTATATTTGTAATATAAGTTTTTTTATTCAAAAATTAAATTTTCCATACAAAAATTACAAAACTAAACTTTCTACAAAAAATTTTAAAGATTAAATTTCTACTATGAATTTTTTTGGAAGAAAATTCATGAATTAAATTTTCCGTATAAAAATTAAAATTTCGTCAAAAAGTTTTAAAAGTTAAATTTCTGATATTAATTTTTTTGAAAAAAATTCAAAAATTAAATTTTACATACAAATTTCAATAATTAATTTTTTGGCAAAAATTTCAAAAATTAATTTTTTGGCAAAAATTTCAAAAATTAAAATTTCTTATATAAATTTTGTTGAAAAAAAAGTTCAAATATTAAATGTCTTAATGAATAATTTTTTGAATAAAAAAATCAAATATTAAATATTTTGAAAAAAATTTCAAATATAAATAGTTATTAAAAAAAAAAAATTAAATATAAACAGTTTTGAATTAAAAAAGGTTAGAATTATCGACCATTTTTCCATTTTTCTTAGTATTACATTTTTTCAAGAAACAAACGCTGAACGTAAAAATTTCAGTATTTCAAAACTGTATTAGGGCGTGTGGTAAAATTTGAAAACTTTTGTATTACTGACGGGTTTATTTAATGTAACTCTTACATTCCAATACTTGCATTTATATAAATTTACAATTGTAAAATCTTCTATAAACGTTCCCAGAGTTCGTTTCAATTGCCCCATATGAACCAACTGTACCAATTCAAAATGATGGAATAACAGAAAATCAGATAACTATTTCTTGAGTTATTTGTGTTTATACAATTTTGAAAATTTCAAATGAGGAAAACACTACTGATTGAGGGATCACGTTTCTCCATCTTGACAAATGACTTAATCAAAACAAACTTAAAATTTTATTAGTCATCTAACCTCTTGTATGAATAGTAAAAACTCGTCAGTGATGTGCTCATATGAGTTCTATAGGTGGTCAAAGTTTGTTCCAATTTTAGTGAACGAACCTGTAGGTTAGACTAAATAATAGGATAGTTAGAAGGCTGACTAATCTGAAACTTCGATAAAAATTTATTACTTGGGGCGGAAGAATATGTTTTTTCACAACATATTTTTGGATTTTTTTTCACAAACAACATATTTTAATTTTTTGAGGAGAAAATGTTAGATTTTGTGCTTTACGGTACATTTTTAAACATTTAATTTATTCGACAATTTTATTGCTAAACTATCCCAGCTTGGAATAACCAATGTTCAGTCCACTCAAACTGTACAGTCTGCATTGTTTCACTTATAATCTATGTTATAAAACATCACCATCACTTTATGTCAAAATATCCAATAGTGCGTGTTTTCCCTTTAAAGCATGTGAATTCACTCTTTTAATTTAATTCACATCATGATTTCTTTAGCAGAAAAAGTTGTATATATCCAGAACTTAATATGTGAAAAACAGTACATAAAAAACCATAACATATTTTTGGCATTTTTCTTAACATATTCACAACATATTTTGCACAAAATGTAACCCATGTTCCTACCCCTACTTATTACTAAATGAAGAACTTTTTTTTTTTGTATTTAAAAATAAATAAATTGAAAGTTATATTTTACGATGCTCACTTCCACGCCTGTTGAAATCTCTTCTTTGGTATGCTGTAAATTATTACTTTTTTACTGTTAAACTGCATTGATAATTATATAGGTAAAACATTAGTTGTATTTTATAGATCTACTTAAAAAGACGTTTGGGTTTCCTTCAAAATCCAAAAATTTTATACTCAAATCTTGAAATTCACCTATAGTCTAAGCATTAAGGGTCAGGGGTAGAAGGTTCCTTGTAATTTTTTTCTCTTCAGATAGATGCTGGAAAAATCATTCATATTTTGATAGTTTATCTATTTAGCTAATACATTTCAAGTGATCATTTAAATATACCACGTCCAAAAAAACTTTGATTGGCGTTGTTAAATTAATGATAAAAACCATTATGAAGTGTGATTAAGGAAAAAAGGGCTTTTTATGCAATTTTAGATAATTGATGAACCTTGTTCGGAGTAGGCGTTACAAAGGTCATTATTTTTTTTTAATAGTTAAAGTTATTTGAGAGCTTTTCCTTCCGTTAATACACTCTTATACAAACAAAAGTATTAATACGTATATACTTTTAAAAATATGACCTACAAGTATGTTAAAATAAAAGATGCATAAAATTAATGGGGTTACACTGATAATTTGAAAAATGTTCGGGAAGAGAGTAGCTTGGTTGCCCTGATGTTTAATTAGGTTAGCTTCAATTGGCCGTGATATAGAAGGGAATAAGTATAAATACCACTCCGTATCTAGCAAGAATAAAGACTGAAATTACTACGTTGTCAGTCCTCAATTCTACTCCTTGTTTGTCTAACCATTACAACTCTCCAACCAATCATCAGTGTTAATCTCAAGGACTCTCACGCTTTTTATACTTAGATGCTCTCTTCTGAAGAATTAACAAAGAATGATTGCTTTGATGCTACCTTTGAAAAATAATACAACATTGTTCAGGTCGCTACTAAAAAATGTATCATACTCGCTTAACGTCTTATATTTTACAACTATACAGCGTGTTGCCGTTATTGAATAACGAGATTTGAGAGCCCCTGCTACATGTGTGGATGTGTAGGTAGAGCGTTGTTTGTTGTTTTGGGGGCTAGCCAGAAGTGTTAGGTATCAGTTAAAAAAATGACATAGATCAAGGAAGTATTTATTCCGCAATCATCGAAAATGGAGAGGGTTCTTTTTTTGGGATCAGCGCCGAACAAGACAATGTTGAGAATGCAAACTTTGTAAACCTAGACAAGCCCGTTGTTTAGAGAGTCAGAGTGTAAATGAAAGAGGCTAGAGGTAATTATCAATCAACAGCAAAGCGTGCTGATCACAAGATGAGGTCAGTTTGCCAGAGGGGGGATGATTTCATTGCAAATTTCATTATTCCCTAGTGTTCTCAAGGTCAATGCCAATGAATAATTAAAGGTCCTGGAAGATCATGTCAAACCCTGTGTTGAGGAAGTTGCAGCTGGTAGGTAATTCGTCCGGCAACAAGACTCTTCTCCATGCCACACTGCAAAGAAAACGTTGACTTGGTTGCCTGAATTGACCTTTAATTTTTTTGGTCCCAGTGTTTGGCCTCCAAGCTCAGCAGACCTCAATCCCGTAGACTTCTTTGTGTAGGAAACAGTTGAGTGACACACCAAAAGATCCTCCCACAACAAAAAATCAGAAGGGATGTCCAGGATCCAAGGAGGAATTCTGGAATATGCTCCCGTTTCCGAGATCGAGTGGAAGGCGTTATTGACACAAAAGGGGATTATATTGAATGCTATTAAAAAATGAAGCAGATTTTATTTGGGATTGGTTTGAATAAAATAGGATGATTAGTAAAGGGGAAAATCCATTTAAAAAATAAGTTTTTTGATTGTTAAATAGAGGCCACCCCCTGTAGATTATTTTGTAGGTACGAATGCATATTGAACAGTATTTTTAAGATGGGAAATTACATGTTTGTACGTCGTACTCCTAATATTTACAAAGGATATGTTTTATGATAAATATCTCAAAAAATAAAAGATAAACAAGGCAATTAAATTTTTTCATTATACCTATATTTTTTTCTTTGAAAAAATACCACAATTTTTTTTATGAGAATAATAATAATAACAAATAAAATACAATAATAAAAATTCAATTTCACACGAGGGATGAAAGTTAAACAAAAATCCGTTTTGCATTTCTAAAATATTTAATAAAAATAATCTCCCTCTCTCTATAACATACAATTTAGTATAATGCTGATTTTTCCTTTCACCAACTTTGACATTTAGATTTATTCTAAATAATGACATTTCGCATATTACATCTATGTGTATGCATTTAGGCATGTTTTCCGTAACAATAGGCCTCTTTTCATGAAATAAAAAACAAAAAAAGACAATTATTTATTAACATGAAGGATCTGTTTTTTCGTATTTATACGCTTATAGGTATAATGTATATATTTGCATGGTATTTCCTGAAATCATTTTATATCTTTTTTATTATGACATCTTTGTCTTATAATATAATAGTGCTTATATATAATTTTTTTTTTAAGTTGATACACTTTCAATAGGCAAAGTATGTCTGTATGTATGTAACTATGTACTTAATAAAGTCCTTTTTTGAGTGTACCTGAGGACCACAATTCAGTCCGGTCCTATAAGGTGTCACTTGTCGGTCCTTAAAAATAGGTAAAATTGATTCCACATGACGTATTTAGAGTGTTTTCTTTTTTTTAAATATTCCGTTCTATAATATAATAAATTGTATAACTAAGCAAAAAAATAATGAAAATATCAATATTTTTTGCAAGATATGTGCAATGTATATCATGCATCTTATTTTCCTTAATACATCGTCGACATTTTTAGCCAAAAATCCTAGAACTTAATTCTTAAGGACCGATAGCTCTATTTCTAAGACTGGACAGGACCAAATAATTAGAGACTGATACAACACTAATCTTAGGACTGACTGACTGCTTTTAAGATATATAAAAATCAAATCGATCAAGGTCCTTATATTAAAAGAGAAAAAGGAAGTATTTATTTATAGAGTACTTTAGTTTCTAGAGACTAAAGTACTCTGTGACTCATCACATCATATTAACCCTCATGTGGTTGATACTTTTTATATACACCTGTTGCCTTAAGGGTAAAAATGATCCGCTTTTAAAAATATTCCATACAACAAGGTGTATACTAGTTATACAATACATAATTAATAAAACAACTAATCTCCTTTTTTTCATGAACATACGCATTAATTTTACATTTTTATTATTATAAAAATATCCGATATAAATCACATGAAGAAGTCCTTCCACTCTCGGTATCCTAACTTTAGATGTTGCCTCATCTCAGGATATATCGACAGCTGTCAATATCAACAGCTCTATGTAGCTTGAAGGTCAGTCATATTCTAGGTTTTCAAATTCTGCCTATATCTGTGATGGCTGAATTTGTCATTTTTGTCATTCTTTGGAGTGATTACTATACGAAAAGTTAAATAGAGGTCCGATTTGGCTATGACATACTTTGTGGGAATATGAATATTTGATTTTAGTGCTGAGAAACATTTCATTTGGTTTTCATTTTGTGTTAATAAGGACAATTTTATCTAACATAAATTCTTTCGAAGATGAATAAAGTACTAATCTGCATTTTTCGATACAATTTTCTTTCCATAAGAAAGTAAACTCTCATATCTGAAAGTGTTATTAGATTCTAATGATGATTAACGGAGTCATATGTTTCTTGAAGTATACATTTTATTAAAAACATGATTGACGAGTAAAGTACTAAATAATAAATATAGAGTTAAAAAAAATTCTATTAAATAAATGCAAAATTAGTATTTATTTAATAAAACAACGACGGCTCTATCTACATTAAATATTGATAGATAGGAGAAAAGATTTGACGATTCTTGTCAGAAAAATTGCGATTTCTCTTTTGGTATCATAAAAATCTATTTTTTGTGATATCATTTAAAATATCTAAGTAAAATACATATTGACATTTTAATTACAGAGCCTCTTATAGAGTAGTAGGGATTCTGAATAACATATTTTGTGTGGAAAATAAAAGGAAAATACAAAATTAAATTAAAAAAAAAAAAATTAATATATATATTATACAAAAAACCATACAAGATTCACAAAATTACTTTGTACTTTAATATTTATAAATTTCAAAGTTTTAAACACCAACCCTTGAAAGTGTCCTAAATTTTTTGAAAATTGAAATATGTTTATTTCATTTTAGATCATCATTATTTGTCCATGAATCTGAAAAATAATTTTGATATTGTAAAAATATATCAAAATGTGACATTTGATATATTCCATGTAGAAAAAATCTTTCATACAGTCCTTTTATTAGGGAGTCATCCATAAATCACGAGTTTATATTTTCGCAAGATTCCCCACCCTAGAACCACGTGGTTTTTGTTAGCCTTACAAATAAAATAAAATTACATAATATTATACGGGGCGCTTTTTGGTCCTTTTTTTTAGAAAACAAAAAAATAGTTTTTAACATATTTATCAAATTACATTTCTTTTATTAAATAATGTTTTATTAAAACCTTCTTACGGCCTTTTTTAAAATAATTTCATCTATTTTTTTAGGAAACAAATATTTATTTCTATTTTAGAAACAGTCACTCTTTTTTTTTTTTTTCAAATTTTTATCCACTATGATTAAGGATTAATACTCTAGGATCCCTGCAATTTCATCTGCATAAAGTTGCTATATCTTAGAACGAATGCCTAATAAAATAAACCATATCTTCTTACACCATGTACGATTTTTACCTCGCGGAAGTATTTCTCAGTTTCCCAAACAAACAAATATATGTTTTTAGGAGGGTCAAATCGAATGCAACCATTGAATCTGACATGTTTTAATCTAAACTTAAAAGGTAATTGCAGAATCGAACCCTAGGGTTGGATATGGGAAGTCGTATTTTTACACCAAATGTCCAGTTGACGTTACGCAAAAGATTAGCTAAAGTATTAGCTGGGATAAAATTTTCAAGATCCACTAATAGTCACGGAGAGATTAAGGCTCAGATTTAGCAAAAACTTACAACAAACCCAACTGCATCTCTAAGTATAAAAGTGTAATAGGTCGTATTTTGTCAGTTTTTATTTATTCGGTCCAGTCCAGTTTTAGGACCGACCCTATCAGTTCTTGGGACTGTCAGTAATAGAACTGATTTAAAAAAAATAGTCATAAAGTTGAGTGCCGTCAGTGACCGGACTTTATAAGCTGTAGGCCTTATATACATAACTGAAATGCACCAACAAAGAATTAACTAGATGGAACTGTAGTCTTCAGTCCTAAATAAGGACTAAAAAAAAAAAAAATAGTAATAGGGATCAAACTGTACTTTATAATAAATTCCCGGGACTCCTAAGGGATTAAAGGATCTGGTAGAGTGGAGAAAGATAGTATGTGCTATGCTGACTACAGATGACAAAATGAGGATTAAGTAATAAAGGGCAAAAAATTGCCATATACTATCCTTATCTACTCTGAACCCCAAAGTCACATGACCATTTCGTATCATGACGTTATTTATACCATCTGGGCTTATTATTAAGGTATATGTGGTTGTAAGTTAACCCTTTTCCTGTTTAATGGGAATAAACGTGGTTTTGTGGCCTTAATCTCTAAGTGACACATGGACTAGTGAATGTCCCCTCATACACAAATCTTTTAAATTGATCTATCTTATTTCTTTAAATACATTTTTACGAGTTTTTTATTTATTTATTTATAAATAAAATATATATACTTAAATAGTCATTCATAAACTCCCACTTGAAAAGTTATACATATAGGTTTATAAATGAAGAATTAGAAAGAAAAAAAAAACAGACACAAAAAAAAACAACAACCAAATTCCTTGTGTTTCAAAACAATGATGGATCTAATCAAGGTTGCTCTTATTACTCTCCCTTAGGAGGAAGAAGGTATCGTACAGTTTGACCATTCATTAATATATACACATTTTGTAATTATATAAGGCTATAGGGAAATGGTGGGGCTAGTGGGAGCACTTTTCACTTTTTGGAATGTTACTTATCTTGTAGAACTGATGTTGGGATCTAAAGTTCTATGTGTAAAGTAGGAGGAATATAACTTGATTCAAATTTGGTATGTGATATCATTGATAGTAGCCCTACTCAAGAACAAAATATTGGATCCGTTATTCATTTAAATTCTGAGGGCTTATACATGTATAAATTAGCTTTTATTCCACTTTTTATAAGTGATCAATTGTATAGCACATCAATGATTGACAAGTCATCATAGAAAAGCTATCGGTTTGCTAAACAAAACTTAAGTTATATTTGATGACCATTTCAATAAAAGCGATTTTTATAAATGAAAAAAATGACAAGTCTTGATAATGAATAAAACAGATCTGAGATTTTATCCCTATTTTGAACAGGATTTTCATCACTGTGCATAAGTCATAAGAGATGCATTCTTCACCTTATTGTGAGTACCCTATATATTAAGCATTCCATGGCTACAAAAGTTGAAAACCAATTTATTTTCTATGACCTCTTTTTTTCTTATTCCATCATATAAAATATCAGAGCAAAAATCAAAATGTCTAAGAATTTTCCCTAATGCCAATACGATACGAATATTGGATATTTGGCCCGAAATATCGGTTATCTTATTTCGATCTGAAATATCACTTCACGTCTTTGATTGTCTACCCAAGTCGAATCGGATATGTGGAATCAAGTCCCCACTTCTCCAATCATTAGTGACAAGGAAGTTTATATTAAAATGTTGATGGGTTTGATGAATTTGCACATAATTTAATAATAAGTAAGTATGTGCGTTCTTAACAGCAACAACTACAAAAAAAGGTGGGTGCAAAAAAATGTGCACTAATTGTATAAAAACAATAATGATAATTTGTAAGTGCTTCAATTTTCAAAGTCTTTTTTTCTCCCTTTATTTTCTGCATGTCTTTTTCAAGATCACGGCACACATAATACAAACGTACTCCTGATAATGGGAAACTTAATAGGCATAATTACCCACTGTTTGCCCAAAATGAGTTGGAATATTATTATTATTGTTCATAATAATAAGAAATAGGAGTAAAACAACAACAGCCCTCCCCCTAACAAAAACTATGATTTAGAATGGGCGTGTAGACGTGTCATTTTTAGGCGTTTATGAAGTTAGAGACGAAGACGAGAGAGTGGGGGAAAAACAAAAAAACATCTGGCTAATGGAATAAGTACAAACACTTAAGTTATTATATCATTAAGTAAGTCAATTTTTACTTCTTTTTATGCACAAAACTAAAAAATTTTTTTTTTTTGTAATTTTTGGTATTTTGAACCATTTAAATGTTTGACTCAAAATACAATTACATATATACAATATACATACTAGGGTGGTGTATGATTCCACTTTTTTTCGAATTTCGATTATGACTAGTGCAGAAAAGTTGTCATGTGGTAAGAAAATAACCCTTTACTAAATTTCAAATTCACATGATTAGAGTCATATATATTGGTGTAAGTTTGAAAATTGACAAAAATTATTTAATAAAAATAAAGCATCATTCTTTATTTTGTATAAAATCATTTGAAAGACTTTTTACCATTCTATAAAATGTGTTTTTTTTTCTGAAATAACCCGTAGAGTAATTTTTTTTTTTCCTTTTTAAAAATGTACAAAAAGAATGCGCGCTATACGCGGATCATCAAAATTTGAAGAAGTTGTTCCCTCATTTTGTTTTATAGGTTGAATTTAGAAAAAAAAAGATTTATTTTTATAGTTATAAAAATGTCTCCTAAAAAATCTTTATTCAAATTAAAGAATAATTTAAAAATTTGTTATTTATTTAATAAATAAATATTTTTGCATTTATTCAAATTTTGAGAGAGATGTACAACCAATAGATGAAATTTTGCTTAAGGTATCTTCTTACTACATGTCAACTTTTCCGCACCTGCCATAATCGAAATTCGAAACAAGTTGAAACCCAAACCGTCCTAATGCAACCATACTTTTTGGGTAGGCATATAAATGAGTGCATTGCTTTAAAAGTTTCTGTAGTACATACATAATGGTAATAATACCATGCATGTATGAATAATGGAGATATCAGTGCATCATTTATTTTCCCATCCGAATCGTTGGCGGCTCTTCATTGGATTCAATGGAGCAATAATGAATGAGAATAGTTAAATTGTATCCTGTCATCAGGATAATCATCTTCTTCAGAAGTAAGAAGATGCGTTAGATTCATGAATATTTGAAATATAATGAGTTAATATCAGATACTAAGTAATGTAGTGTGACCAATTGTTTTTTATTGACCGCGTCATGCCATTTATTTTATATCCTGTCCAGAGCGTTAGGGGACTTTATTTTAATTAAAGAAATGTTTTAAATTTTATGGGTTAAATCGAAGATGAGTTTGGAGCACTATGAACTTTGAAAGACGTCATATTATCCTTTAATTAACTGTGGATCATACATATATTGAATGACTCCATGGAAAAGTTGCCTTCCTATTACAGCATTAGTTCCATTCTTACTCTTGAGGGAGTTTTCTCTTTCTTATTTTAAATATGTATATATATATATTTTCACAATATCATTGAGTGACTCTTCATTGTGACGAGGGCAAAAACAAAAACAAATTAAGATAATAGACAAGGACTAAACTAAAAACTTATTTTATTCCTCAACTTAACAAAATTAAGGAATATTAATTCCCCTCTCTTTTTTGGAAAAAAATATAAGAAGTCCATTGTTATTCTCAAAAAAATTCAACAAATTCAATTTTAAATTGTCACAAAGCCTGTCACAAAATTTAATTTTTTTCAAAAAAGTTTCAAAAATGAAAGTTTAAATATAACATTTTTTGAAATAAAATTCCAAACATTAAACTTTGTGGAGAAAAATTAAAAAAATCCATAGCTTTTCACACAAAATCAAATATTTAGTGAACAAAATTTGAAAAATTAAATTTTTTAGTTTTAAATTTCTGAAAAAAATTTCAAACATTGTACTTTTTTGTAAAAAGAATAATTCTTTTTTAGGGTGGGGGGACTACAGCCCCTCTTACCCACCCCCTTGCGGGCGCCCTTGATGCTCCATACCTCATTCTTCATTTTGTTTATGAAAATCTGAGTATGTTGTGTAATGAACTCAAGAAACTAGATGAAAATACAACTTGTAGTTAATTTAATTGTATCACACAACTTTCCCCCCCGAAAATCGATAGAGAAAGGCTCAAAATCAGTTGGTAGTTAGACAATTACTTCCATCTTTGTATGTAATTACAACTCAATAATATATCAATATATAATGTATCCAATACATTGTAACAAAAAATATTTGATATTCCGATTTGTATCTAAATATCATATTTAAATTTCCCCTATAACAGTGTTGCAGTCGTTTCTTACTTATTGATTAAGCCTCATCTTCTTACATTTTTCTGTCTCCGGTTAAGATATATGAAATTTATACGCAAAACTTGTGACTATACTTTATTTCACAATCAAAGGCTCGTAAATTGACTAGGAATCGAAAGCTACCATTTGAGACTTGACTAATACTTGGTATTTTATTCGATTTCATACCATTTTTTTAACAAATTCTAAATAATTTATGCATATGTTTATAATTCATTATTGGTTAATTTATACTGAACTCAAGAAAAACCTTAATAGGATGGACTTGTACTAAATACTGAGGAAATCGGAGGACTTGAACTGCACTCCATGAAAATATTCAAGGACTGGGACTTGTGAGCAAGGACTTGTTTCACGGTTTCGACTTTTACTCACCTCTTGTAGATGGTGACTTAAATACAGTCAAATTCGGATAAAACCAAAAAAGGCATTACATTTTTGTTAGTTTGTGGTCTCAAAGGATTCATATTGCTCTTATGACGTTGATGGAATTAAAAAATACTCAATTTTAATCCTCCTTGTATGAGTAGTGAAATTTTTTGTATGAAAAAATGTCTATTAATTTATAAACATCCAATATCCCCATAATCAGACTGTAGTTTAGTTGATAAGAGTTGTTGCTACTTGATCTCTAAAAGTGATCTGAGATATCCCTCTACAGAGTTAAGACCCAAAACTTGCAGTAGCATCACTAAATTACAAAAAATGTGATTCTTATGGAATCAAGAAAGGACAACTTAAGATCAATTTATTAATTGTTTAAATACTATATTTATTCAAATTTTTATTTGATACGTCCTCCTTCACAACCATTAACTTCTTGTAAACACTTTTCAGCACTGAAACTGGGTTGCTTTTTTGTACTTGGACACGAGGGCTAGAAAAAAAACCCTGTTTATTTTAGTTGTAGTTTAGTTGCTTAATGAAACCTCTTAATTAAAAATATAGGTATAAAAATCAAATTATATTCTATGCTCTAGAACGTACAGTGATCTCATTTTATTGGAATTCTAATTATATTAATTATTATTATTTTTATAATATGTGTCTTAGATACACTTCAACAATCTGCAAATAATGACTTTAAGTAATAGATTTTGCCAATGACAATAAACGTCTAGATAAGCATATCTTCTTTTAACAGATAAGAAGATTAGAATACTTTGAGGTCTAATTCAAAGTTTGTTACCAAATCCAGGTATTCAGCTAAATTAGAATCTATACTCTTTCTATCTCGAATTGGAGACAGCGAGAGAGGATAGTTAAAATTCCAAATCTTGCAACATTTTAAATATAAATAAATAACTTTGGTACGTCCAGCGAAGGAACTCGAGGAAAACAAAAGTATATATTGACGGATGGAGAGGAGAAGGATCTCGACTTTTTGGAGTTATTCGAATAATTAGCAAAATGATAGCCATTACTTTCATCCAAGAAGAAGATGTATATCTGAAACATTATTCCCAAATTGGACTTGTTCGATAGTTTTAAATCAAAATATGTTCTTTTGGAAGGATTGTGAATTAAATATAAAAAGAATTGGGCATTTGGACTGCTTTAATTTGTGTTTAGAATACAATGAGACACTCCATCTAATTTTGTGAACCTTCGAAGTGCTAATTATCCGAATAACTCCAAAAAGTTGAGTTCCTTCTCTTTACTTCGGGTCTCTACGATTGACGTACCGAAATTATTTCCATATTATTGAAAGGTTGCGAGAATTGAATTTCAACTATCCTCTGTCTCCAATTTCGAGATAGAAAGAAAAAGTATGACGTGCAGGCACACTTATACAGGATACCCTAGGGATTTCTAGTACATATTACTTCGATTAAATTCATATATGACTATTTATCATTATAATAAAGTAGTAGTCAATGCAGATATTTTTTTTATATTTTCAAAGTTTTATCAAGATTGATTAGAAATTTGAATATTTTATATAATAAAAATATCAACTATGATTACACAAGATAGCGAGGCCTTCAATTATGATGTACTATTTGATGTCGTCAGTGAAAATGCTCTATAGCTAAAATATCCCTGTTAATTTTAACTTGTGTATACAATCCATGGAAATATGTGTGTTATAATTAAAAAGTTAATAATAAGTAGAGCTAATACTTCAATTTATTTCTCTGGCTCAGATTCTTTATATTGGTAAAAACTAAATACTTAATTTTTAGGTGCTCTTAAATTATTATGGCTCTTTGTACTATTATATGTATAATATGAATTATGTGAGATAACCTTTTTATTCAAATTTGTGGTATGATTTAAGAAATCCAAGAATTTTAGCTATAGTTTATAACCTTTATTTGATTAAAAGGACTTATGTGATTATGAGAAAAATTGGGCTAAGACTGTTTTTGGTTTTTCATTTTCTTAAATTAACACCATTCTTAGTAAAACTTTTTGCTACAAAGGCTTCAATCTGCAAATATTTGACAATGTCCTTCTCAATGCTCTTCTCTGATGCACTCATTGTAGTTTTTACCCATTCGACATTATATTTAGTTGTAGGTATATCTTGAATAAACATTATAGTATTTTCTTTTGAAATATTGCTGTTTAAAAATACTAATACATATATGGTGATTCAACATAAAAACAGTCTTGAACCAAAATCAAAAAAAGGGAAAATCCAATTTTTTTTAATACTTCATATATGCTATACATCCCCAATATTTCATACACATATTTGATTGAATTATAGACTTTGTATTCAAATTTGTTAAAGAATTGAAGATGTACAAGAACTTAAACTATACTTTAGAACCTTTATTTGATTCAAAAGACTTATTATATTGGTCTTTTTTAAATAAAATTATCAATTTATTTTTCTTTCATTGCGACCTATAATTTTTGGGTATTTATATTGCAATTTGCTGTATACCCAAAGGCTAAAAAGAATAATCCTTTTTGATAGAAATTGACAATAATATTTCGTCGAAGAATTATACAAAATTTATAATCAGCACTCAATTTTGAGAAAAATCATTCTAGCTTGCTTTTGTGTTGACGAGCCACATACGTACTTAGTTTAATTTGAAGCATATTCATAAGTGATAGATACGTTACATATTTTATAGCACTTATGTCACAGATAGCAGTATGACTACTTACATAAATATCCATTAACAGGTGAGGTGCTATTTAATGAAAATTTCTTTTATAGATATATAACTTTTTTGTTCCTTCCAGGATCTCCGCCGGCACATAATTTAATGTGTGCCATAAAAATCTATAGAGTCAGTCTATTTGTTTTCATGAGCTCTTTTTTTTTTCTTTAAAGAAAAAAGTGTGAGAAGTAAGTCGATTCTTGCGTAAGACACTGATAGAAATCAAAAGTGTACTTATATATAAAGAAGCTATGTTCTGTAACGATTCGTAAAATGTTCAAATAAGAAGTTTTATTTTTTCTTGGCTCATCGTTTGACTGATCATTTGTTTTAACTTACATTATAGTACATGGATATGTATTTAAAAAGTAGAATATATATTTTGTAAAGAGTTATAATTAGATCAAGTTTCTTATAGTGCCAAGATGTGAGCCTCTCGTTTTTTTTAAAGCTAAAGATATTCCGTCTTCTAATTTATTGGTCCTGCATTCATATTTATCTTGACCCTCATAAGTACGGTTCAATCATTTATAAAGAAACATCTGTATGAAGTACAAGCAAGCAAACAAAAAACAACAATAGCTTAAAGAAAGAAATACTTAGTCCTGAGGCCCCTTTTTATTGGCATTGTATTTATAGCACACGTTTTCATGTCTATGGTCTTTATTTGAGAAAAAAAAAAATAGTGTTGCATTCAGCTTGTAATATTATTTTTTTATGGAGTTCAATCATAAGGATGTGAATATTTTGTAAATTGCACTGAGTATAAAAAAAAAGTGTATATGTTGGTAAGAGAAAAATTTGAATGCTCTTATTAACTGTACCGAGTGTTCTGTTGGTCCGTAGAGTTCAGTCCTGCATATCAGTCCTAAAATTTATAAAGTGCCTTCCTTAACATCGTTTCAATGACATCATAAGAAATTTCAAATGATTCATATTGGTACAATTCGTATCATTGTGAAGTGGGGCGAACAACGGTCCATTAAATAAGACTGACTCATCATTCCGCTGTTTAGAAGCGATTAAATTTTGGTTGTTGGTCATGACCAAAATATCGGTCCTAATTGATCTATAAAAATAATTTGTGGACCTAAATATTATTTATTTTCCACACAGATATTAAATTATTATTCAATAATTGTGGGGAATTGTTCACAGCTCAACAAGACATAATTCAAATTTACCCAATCTACTTTCAGAACACTGATATGGAGAAAAAAAGCACACAAATCGAGGGGTTATTTTTTGTTTTTGTTTCTCTTTAAGTTACTTTTCATTGAGTAGCTCAGGAGGGATATTTTTTGTATACAAAAAGATGCAATATATAATTGGCAACATATTTTATTTATAATCGTTGATTATTTGTTGATTAGATAATTAGTTATTGGCGATTCTCTAACTAATTATCTAATTGAAAAAAAAAAAAAAAAAAAAATGGCTATTAGACCGCATCTCTACAAAAGTTGTAAATAAAATTACGTTTAAAATGTTTTCATAAAAACATATGAAAAAGTAGTGGTGCTTTAAATAGATTACAAAGGTACAACAAACATATTTTTTTGTTATATTCAAATAAGCTATTAAATGTACTATAGAATAGTAAATATTATTATATATTCATATATTATGGTCCTATTTTTAAAAGTGTATCAAATCGCTTTTATGACTTAAATGGAAGTACATATTATCTAATAATAAAAAACGTAAATTATCATTTTAACTACTACTTAGATTCTAGAAGCAATTATCGAGGAGAATTGTTGATTATGATTATATTCAAACACATGTATGATAGACTTAATTTCGAAATGCAAATCCCATTACAAGCCATAATGTGTAGATATAAAGGAAATGAGTATGACACTTGTTGGTTGAGAAGAATCTTTTCTGAGCTCTGATGTGCAATTTTTTGTACTTTGTATATTTATATACATAATATGTACCTATTTAAGACTGTCCTGGGTTTCTGTTTAATACCTCTTCCCTCTGCAAAAAGATTTTTTTTCTGCTACAGACAGACAAAACTCTGACATGGGGAGGGGGGCATGATTCTAGAAATTTTTCGTAAAATAAATCCACAAAAATAAACTCCTTATTTTGTTTAAGAAGGGGGGGCACCCCCCATACAAGTGACTCAATGATTTGCAGTTTTTCAAGCATAACAGAATAAAATTTAACTCCTAGTTGGATTGACAGTTATTGAAGAAAAAGAAAAATATTATCTTTAATAAAACAAGGCGGAACAATTTTTTTACTGATATACTAAAAAATATAAAAAGGATAATTTTTTACTCATAACTCAATCTGACTGATAATATTGATCAATGCATTCCTTTTAAAACTTGCTTATCTTGTTGACATATTTGAAGCTATAAATTTGCTGAAAAAAGTAGTTATTACTAGTATGTATTTTTAGTTTCTCTAGTAAACCTCCTTTCCTACTACATTCAACTATATTCAAAACCTGATTGATCATCTGTGTGTGCTCATAAAATACGGAGAGTAACCTTCAGGATGTGTTGCAGAGTTATTATTGCGAGTCATTGTTGTACTAAGATTACAATTGAAGATTGACATCAGTGTAATTCTTGCCAATGTACTTGTTTATTCCTTACTTACCCTCCTCACTTACCAAAGCTGATTGTAGCTAATCTAATGTAGCTCCTCTTCTCCAAAAAATTCTTGAATTGACCCATGTTACATTTTTTGACATGCCCAAAATACAGACGATTTTCGTTTCTAAATATTACCTACTAAAATGTATGACTGAGTTTAATCAGTATTCCTGTACTCTTAATTTAACAAATAAAATTAACCTAATTTAGAGGCTTTAATAAATTGATGAATGTATGAAAGGGTACCGGGGGAAAATTGCCGTATTTTGTTCAAACTTCATGATGAATAATAACACATTATAAATTTGCTTAATATTAGTTTTGACAAATATCTTAATATATTTGTTTGTTCCATCCCTTAAGGGAGTACCTTCAAGTTTGAGTAATATTATTGCTATAGAATTTCTTTGCAAAATTTTTATATCAATCTAATCTTCTAAGAAATAGATCATGAGGATTGGTAAGAAGGGGGTGAGGTTAATAAATAAAAGAAGAGTTACTGAGGTAATGCCAGAGCCATCTTATGAATTGTAAAAATAAAGAATACTGTCCTCACTCTACGAAAGGGCCTCACACTTTTAATGATTTAAAAAATTGCACAATGGTTATATTGCATATGCTGTGAAGGAGGGTTAAAGAAAAAGTTGACAATATGTGATTGCTGAAGTGAAATTACAGAAGTATACATTGAACTAACATGGGATATAAGATTTAAATTTTTTTTTAGCAAATGTGAGACATGTACCTTGTTGATTCGGTATAAATACTTTTTGGTGGTATAGGGGTTCCTTGGATGCTTTGGATGAATTGACAGTGGTTGTTAATAATCCACAACTACCCCAGGCCAATTCTAGGGTGAAAGGTATTCAACCATATTTTAAAAATACCTCAGCCATTTATCCTCCCCCCTTACCAATCCTCATGATCTATTTCTTAGAAGATTAGATTGATATTAACAAATTGTAAGGAAATTTTATTGTAATAATATTAATCACACTTGATGGTAATCCCTCGGGGAATGGAAGAAACAAATATGCTTAGATATTTGTCATGATTAATATTAAGTTAATTTATAATGTGTTATTATTTATCATGAAGTTTGAAAAAAATATGGGCAATTTTCTCTCGGACAATTTTCCTAACTGGCAATTTTCTTCCATGGCAATTTTCTTGAGGGAAATTTTCACAAGGGCAGTTTTCCGCGCACAGTATTAAACATTAACAGTAAGTGATGAACGAGCTGATTTTTTTGGGTACTGCAGGTTTAATAACTTTGAAAAAGCTCAACGCACAGGACGGGATAAAATTCAACCCGAGAATCACTAGCACCTATGTAATGAAAATCTTCCCTCCAGATGCGAGTTGTACCGTGGTACAAATTATAATCGTACCTGGAGAGTTTGAATAAGTAATTTAATTCAAAATAATAGGCAAGTGTTGGGGTTCTTACTAGAAGCGTCCCCCCCCAAAAAAATGAAGGAGATTTAAAAAAAATTAACGATCCAAAAAAAAATTTTATACAAAAAACAGGGAAATTTTTTTAAAGATTTATTTACCAAAAGAAGGAGCAAATTCAACAATTTATTACTTTAAGTCAAAGCTAAATCAACAAAAATACCCCACAATTGTTTTTAAAGCGCCATTTTTGGTGCGGTATAGGCAATTTTAGTTCAAAATGATCAAATTAAAATATGAATGCAATTATAAAATTATATGAGTTCGCAAATTATATAAAAAATTTCTCAACCACCAAGTGTCATTTACTTTACATGTGCATAATTTGACTTTTAATTGGATTTTTATTTTGAATTTAAGTCAATCAGTCATATGTTTGAATATGATTATAATTAAATTTGGAATAATTTAAAAGAATTAACTAATGAGTTTGTCTAATGGTTTTTCGAGGTGACTTATTAATCACTGTTGAATCACTCAAGCATTATGTTCATAATATATTATCTTCAAAGTTGGATGTACAAATGTTCATTTATGAATAATATTGGATAAAAAAGTACCTACATATGAAACATATTGTTCTATTGCAGCTACCGCGTAGTCCAGACCTAGTACCAAGCGATTAAAATCTCTTCAAGCATTTGCCTTGAAAATGAGCGGGTAAAGTTTTTTTACACATAGGGACAAAGAATTCCTCAAGTGCGTAATTATTTTACGTAAAATTACTTTCAAAATGGATAATAGTTATCCAAAAAAAGGCTCATATTTGATCTAAATCGGATAATCTTCTAACTATGTCGATTTTATTGTCGAAATAAAGCGAAAAAACGTTCAGAACATTTTACTTCAACTATTGCAATACTTGTCACTGAAAAGCTTGTACTAAATGTTTAGTTGGGATTTCTTTAGATTATTGTATTATTAGAATATTAATCACTTGGCAAAGGAAACAAACTCATTGTGGATAAACAAAACTATTGCTTATATACATATATGGGATCAAAAAATACCCTTTCATTTGTTCGTGCCTAATTGTATTCAGGACAAAAGTTTTTATGTGAGGGAAGGGGCGATAACCCCAAAACCGGGACAGTCTAATGTACAATTATGTACATTTTTGCAATTCTTTTAAAAAAATACTTAATTCTTTAAAGAATGAATTATGCAAATTTATATCATGGGAGAGATGAGCAGCTATGGGATGGTACACATTTGGCATTCCTTTTTGTACATTTGTGTGTAGATGGTTTGAGCCTCCTTTGACCTTTAACTCTACATACATGCATAATGAAATAAACATTTAAAAAAATAAAACACAGAACCATATAGGGACACAATAAAATCAGTGCAGCTTTGCATTATCCCATGAATACTACCCAAGTATTTAAAAAAAATCAGATTGAATATCCCGATGTAGGTAAACATATTTCCTTCACTCCCGCTCTGTTGTAAATGACTATGATTACAAGTTAAAAGAGCATAATCATAGTCTCATAATCTGCCCAAAATATATGAACGATGTTATTAGCAATGAAGTAACTCACACCACATATGTATAGCATCTAGACACGCCATACAAAGGGCGTTAAAGTAGATAAAAGTAAAAGTCACAAAATTACAGGTGCTTTTTTTCTCTGTACATTAATATTATAACACTTTTTTATCTTTTTGTTTTTTGTTAAGGAGTATCATCGATGTTCGTGGAGTATTAGGTGTTATTAAAGTCTTTGTATGTACTTTAAAAAGGGTAAAGAAAGTGAAGGCATCATGAAGGTTGTTATTATTGTACGCTATTGAGGATTGACAAAAGAAATACTAGTTGCGCCGTCAACCAAGGCCTCCTATAATATATATACAAACTGTAATGAAGAAAATACATATGTTGTTTGTGGCTTGGAGAATCTATGGATCTACTAATAAAGTATGGAAAAAACTTGAAGAAGATCAAAATGAACTATTGCACATTCAAATGCATCTCTCAACCTTTCCTCCCAAAAGGAGAAAGAAAATGGCAAAATGTTATGTGGCAGTTAGCTAATGCCACTATTCTTGGCCAATTTTGAACTATTCCCTATTTAGTATTTATTAGTAGGAATATAAGTTGTCACTAGGCTTGGGCTGAAGTCAAAATATTTTCCCCTCCGATATAATTTGAAAAAAAAAGAAAAAAAGATTCGTTATCCTGATCTGATCAGATATTTTAACAATGATTTGATGTGACCTTATTCATAAAAGAGTTTGTTTTGTTTTTTCACAATGGGTTTGTTTCGTTTGCTAAGATATTCATATACTAATAAAAATAAGCTAAAAGGTAAATATTCAATACTACCATTTCAGTGACAAGACATTTATTAGACTTTGGAATCTGAATATCATTTTGAAGTTGTACTCATTTAAGAACATCTTTATCATACATCTTTTTTAGCCTGGTTGGTCAATGGTTTACTTTATCAAAAAGGTTGTGAGCAAGGTGCCTTTTCAAAAAAAAAAAAAAAAAAAAAGAAGCAATTTTTACGGAAGACAAACTTTACAAGCCTTGGTGTTAAGTAAATCTTATGACTTATTTGAGATTTTTCACCAAATGTAGTGACTAGGAAGGTAACTTCTGCGTCGCACTTTTTAAAAAGTACATAAGTCATAAAAGATGCATTCATTCATTTTTCTAAGTGTATTCTGGTTACAAAAATTAAACAACAATTTATTTTTTTTGCTTCATTGTTTTGAACAACGTTGATTGGTTGAATTAAAATCATTTATTGTTAAGATGCTATAAACAATTTTAAGTAATTATTCTATATTATGGAAGAACAGCTTCTAACTGATTATGTGCCTTTTTTTAGTTTCTTTTTGATATAAAAATGTCGATATTTAATAAAGATAACCATTTGATCTATAAGAGGTCAACATACTTAGAGACAAGGTAAGTCAGATACACTCTTTTGATGAAAGTTTTATTGATACACACGCCCAATTCTGTGATGTTATATATATAAAATATCTAAACCTTATAAACATAAACAATCATCTTTACTTTTAGTATTTCTCGTGGTAAATTTCACACTTAAGTTATATTTTATTATACGAACATAATAAATACTTATAGAGCTCTTAGCTATATAGTATGCACTGTGAGAATGAGTTCCTCAAACTTCTCAAAAAATATCCTGGAGACTGAAGTTCCAATTCATGATTCTAGATCGTATACCATCCTTAATATTTCAAATCCAATGGATACTTCCTACCCGTTATTCCCATACAATCATCATCTTCGACGACTAGGAATTGATTTGTGCGAATTAAAAAAGTCATTTAAATAAAAAAAAATTACAGAATTGGTGGCAAGCATTTCATTGATGATAATTTTACTTATTCAAGTTGAAGAGAAAAATTGACTTCACAAAAATAATTGAAAAAGAAGGTGAAAACCTGATATTGTACGATCAATTATTTTTTTAAAAAGATCTATTAAAAGGGATCCATTAGAATTTGTTCAAGACTCTGTGGCATATTCCAATATCAAATTGCCCACTATGGAAGAATCAGTTAACATCAAAGAGATAAAAAATATTATCCAAATCTAGAATTTATGGAAGATCCGAAGACAATTATAGAGTTGATTGATAAACCAATGGAGGAAAAAAATAATGAATCTACAATCGAGAAATCTATTTGTTTATCAAAGACTACTTTTCAAAAAAAGATTGCAACTTTATTTCTTGATGGGAAAAATAAATGACCCAAGGAATTTTTCTCAAGATGAAATTATTGACAGCTTTCTACTCAGAAGAATTTCTCTAAGGGATTATAAGTTTCTGCGACAGAAAAAAATCGTGTCTCCCCGCTCCCTCTACACTATTGAATTGGATTTAAAATTAGATATTGGATTCTTATCTAGCAGCCTTGACGTAATGAGGAAAAGCTTTTTTGTGAATAAATGCATGAATGATTTCGATTTAACCATATTATCTTTTGAGGAGGGTAAAATTGATGAAACAATTGAATATTGTCCTTCTTTGGACCAAGCTAACGGCCCATTTAAGCACATGCAAGTGGTATTTGCTCGTGATATTTTTTCTCCCTGGAAGCAACCCATTTACTTGGCATTTGATGAGCCCATGAAAAAATAATTCTATTACAATACATATCAGAAATAGAAAAGCAGGGTAGAAAATTTACCCTCACAGTTTGTAATATGGACCTTCCAACAAAAAGTTATGGAAAGAATTGAGTATATAAAAAGGCAAACCTTTTTTTACACATCCAGGTATTTGGAAATAGATTTTTAAAAACGACATACTTAACCTAAATATTTTATGTTACATATAACTTCGACAAAAGAACATTTTTGATGACTGATCCACTGCATCTAATCCATTTTGTGAAAAATAATTGATTAACAAGTGGATTTGATCTTTCAAAAGGTGGAACTCAAAGATGGTTTCCAGCTTCATAAGACTTAAATGGCCAGAACTTGATTAACAACAGGCTTTTATCAATTTGATGTGCAGTCGGTATAGTGTTTTCTTATCAAGGAAAAAATATGATACGGAAAGGCTTAAGTGCACTTATGGTTGATGTCATTACATTGACCAAAAAATATTGAAGAAATGAAAGAAATGTGGCACTGAAAAGCCTAGTTGGCCCTTTCAGAGAGGGATAATCATTACTTCTAAAGCTCTACTTCTTATGTTTCCAAACATAAAAGATAGGTATGGAGTAGAATTTATAATAACGTAATCAGAATTTGCTAGAAAATTTATATTCTCGCTTGTGTCAAATAGGTGGGTCTAATGAACACTCTAGTCTTGTAGATTCACTATATTGCATTTGACTTCTAATACAAGGTAAGCAAGCAGATTTATTGTTCCCTCTGCTCCTGTTAAATACAGAAACCCAAATGAAGATACTCAAGATATTCCTCGCGTTTATCAATTAAGACCTACATCTATCTCAAAAGAAGATGAATTTGAAAATCATAACTCGGAGGACTGCATATCTTTGTAAAGGGCTCTAAATTTTGAAAGGGAATCCTAGATTGAATATTTTCCAGCATCTGAACCAGACGAGTCTTTAATAGAACTTAAAAAAATAGGTGTTGAAGTATTAAATTCAGGCTTGGAACAAAATTTCATGGCAAGTCTGGGTTTTATTTATGTTCGTGGATGGATAGCTCATAAATTTCAAGATAAGTATCCGGAGTTGGGGGAGAAAACTTCTAATTTAGAAAAATGTCTGAAGTATCTCCTTGGGCGTAAGTTGTTTCCAAAGGCCGATAAAGGCAACCTTCAGACCTACTAATGGAATCTTTAAAAAAAAATTCCAATTACTTCACGGAGGGGAAAAAAAAGACTAAATTATATTTTATAATCTTCAAATGTAAAACAAAGTACTTACAAGTTTCCAGTCGAAGTAATACTTAAATATGATATATACTAAGAACATTCATTTGGATAAAAAATGAAAGAAAAATCCAAAAATCTAGGTAATATATCTGCAAAATATTAAATTTTATTAACACTGTTTTTTTTTGTATCCCCCAAAAAAATAATTTTCCCCATATTTCATTTAATGACGTTAATAAATATAAAAAAAACCACTATATGTTGAAACTTATCTTTTTTCAAATAGCGATACGTTGTCTTATAGCATTTAAAAAAATATATATTTCATATTTTAAATAATGGGAGTTAAAAAAAACCATTTTTGTTAATTTTATATCCATAATCTTTATGACGTCATTTATTCCATCTTGGAAATTTATTGAAGTTACGTAGTTATAAGTTAGCTCCTCCAAAACGAGGATATCGAAATGTTTTTGGGCCGGATCCCCCCCCTCTCTCCTAAGAGGTCGCATAAGTAAAAATGATAAAAACGAGCCTTCTGTAATTTTCTTTTTGCCAAATCTTAATTATTTTAAAGATATCAGTTATTACTCAATCAATGAGTATCTATGAAATGGCACGAATTCTGATTCGCGTACAGGAATATGAATGTAAAAACCATATGTAATACTCTTTCTTGAGTTCAAAATACATATACATGTATACAAGATTCAATAACTCCTCAACTCCTCCCATGGTTGGAGTATTCGAAGAATTTCGTTTGGCTAAAATTTGTTTTTCTTCAAAATGAAAAATAAGGATTACATTCTTATGTATCACTTGAGAAAAGGAAGTTTAATAAAAAAATTGAAATTCAACAACATCACCTTTAATTGAAACTTCTAAAAATTCAGGAACATAATTTTAAAATTCAAATTTCTGGAATTCAGCAACATAATTTTAAAATTGAAACTTTTGAATCCCGTTAAAGATAGATCATGTCGTTAAAAATGTCTTTTTTAAATGACTATAGAGTTAAAAAAATGCCCTTTGAAGACTGAAACTTTATAAACATTACTTTTTCATTATAATACTACAGAAGGTTTAATTAACAGGTCACATTAAAAATTAGACACCCTAGTACACATGCAAAATAAAAATTTAAACGAAGTTGACCTTTTTTTGCCACTTTTGACCTTTTATATGACCTTAAACCGTAGTTGATAAACTTAAAATGATCAAAATACATTGAAAATGGCCGGAAATTAAAAACATTTTTTTGTTGAGTGCTTCAAAGATGCTTTTGAATCCGTAAAGTTGGGCTAAAATTGAATTTGATTTGACCTCCCCCCCTACTTATAGCTTTTAAAAAAATATGTTGATATCTTATTTAAGGACATTTCTACATGTTTTTAAGTTAACTCTCTTCTCTCTCCAACGATGATATAAACATAGTTTTAGGCCGGATCCCCCTCTCTCCCAAGAGACCACGTGTTTGTGAATGCCTTTTTATGCAGTATATATATTGTACAATGTTCAACAAATAATTTGTTCATAAATTAGAGCATAATTTAAGCAAAATGACAAAAACTGAAATAATAAGAATATAATTGATTACACATTGCAATAATATAAAAGTTATACAATTATTCTATCCAGAGTCTTTATGTAAATAAAATTAAAAGCATAAATATGATCATTATAACTTAAATTATCATATGGAGGCTATCATTATTTTTCTGCATGTATTTACAATTTATTTACTTACATTGTACAGCCATATCTAAAGGAAAGAGTCATCTAAGTGCTCATCATGGAATTATTGAGGGTTTTTTGAATGTATATAAGTATTTCTTATGAATATGTTACCTAATGAAGGACAATTTACGACTTGGAAACATATTTCCAGACCAATTTTGCTTTGCAAACACAACATCAAATTAAACCCCCTAGAACATGGTTGAGTAAAGCACTATTGCAATGACGACTTTGAAATAACAAAGGAATAGGTAGATTATCATTTTACTTATTTTATTACCGCTCTCAAGAATGAATAAGTACATCTAGTTAATGGTTTAGGATTTTATAATTATTTGAGATATATTCAACAATAACAATGTGATGTATATATATTATTATAAAGGATGCACCAATTAATTTGGAGCTAATTGCTAATCGGTCAATTTATCGATAAATTAATAATTGACAAATGCTGCTAATTATGCTAAAAATAACTTTAAAAAAAACATTGTTGAAATAGCAAACATTCATTAATTTAATCTATTTAAATACTTGGGGTCGGCTGAGAGACAAACTTTGTTGTAACAATATAGAAGATGCCCATAAGAAATTATCTGTGTTAAACTCTCTTTTTCATGAGCACACTCACACGTTACAACTGAATAATTATGCTATACATAAAAGACCACTAACAAAAGCAAACAAAAACAGTGTCCATGCTATGTATGGTAAAAATTTGAAATGAAATATTGCACATATTTCATTTATACGACTAGATTATCATTTCTAATTTCACAAATATTTAAATGATATAAATAAAGGAGCACTAAAACAGTGCATGCTGTATAAACGTTGGGTGCTATATGCACAAGGCTGCAATAGTTCATTAATACGACTACATTCTTATTTATTAGATCTAGATATGTTTAGGATATACATCAGGAAGTACTAGACAGATTGCACCCGGAGACTCGTTTCTAACATTTGTACACAAATATATACACACTTTGATTTATTAATATAAGTTTATACCATTAATAACAAATGTAATACGATAATCTTCAAGCGATGGCATCAGTTTAATGTAGGGCAGCATGTGCAATAGGGCGGTTTGTTATTACACTTTTTCGATTTTCTATTACAGGAAGTGTAGAAAAGTTATGACCGGTACTAATATTGAAATTTATATTAGGTGTTTTGTTCTATAAACACATAAAAAAAAAAAGATCCACGTACTTTTTGAAAAAAATGTACCAAAGTAGTTATTTATTTAAAATAAGATTGTCCAAAAACACAAGTGTCGGAAAAGATACTCCAAAACATCGATATTTTATTTTTTGATACAATTTAAAATTTTGTGTTTCTGACACAATTTTAATTTACAATTTTGAAAAGGTTTTAGTATCATTATTTGATAAATGAGTCGCTCATGAAAGAGAGCTTTAAAAGCGTATTACACCTCATAAAATCCTCGGTGAGAAGAAAAAATATATACAAAGTTGAATTAATTATATCTCTTCCCTCATCAAATGACCTTTTTTTTCTCTCTCCCCACCATAATCAAGAGTATTTAACCTTAATCATAAAATAAGCCTCATTATCGAATAAAATCAAAGAAGAAGAAAAAAAAAACACGATAATAAATGTATTTTGTAGTGGTAGTTGTATACATATATTAAGCAAGTCTAGGTACCTATTAGTGTTGGGCTTTAATGTGACTGTGGAAAATCGGTTCGAGACTATAATGGTTTTTAATAAACCAAACTAATGTAACCCTTTAAAAAAGTTCAGTCTGGATTAGTCTCAAAGAAACATTCGGTCTAGATCAGTCACAAAGAAAATAATGGTCGTGGAATGTGTCACTAAAAATTTAGTCTAGAATGATTCAATAGATGAATTGTTGTTGACGTCATATGTGTTTCATCTTGTGAACATTGACATACAATGACGTCATGTGAAGTTAAATGTGTTGCTTAAATTATATTTTATAACTCAAAAGTTAGTATAGTGGAGAAAATAGATTGAGAGTGAAAAATATCGGGTTGTATATTGAGAACGAAAAAATCGGTTTATATATTGAGACCGTCTCAAATTGATCTACATATTGAGACAAAAAAAATTAGTTGTATATATTGAGACAAATACAAAATGGGTCTATATATTGAGACCAAAAAAGTTGGTTCAGATATTGACACCGTCTGAAAGTGATCTACATTTTGAGACAAAAAAAAAAAAAAGATACATATATTCGGGGCAAAAATAAATTGTTCTTTATATTGAGACCTTCTAAAATTGATCTATATATTGAGACCAGAAAAAATCATTCCACGATTCGAAAACGATTAAATTTTGGTCTACTGTCTGAGATAGCAATCTGAACCAAAATATCGGTATTCATCGATATAGAAAAAAATGCCTAAGACCAAACCGAAAAAAAAAATCGAATTTGGACAGTGTCTCAACACTAGTGTACTTACACATAATTCCTTTTTCTTCATTCCTTAAGAAAAGAAAAAAAAACCTACTAATAAAACATTATAAAGTTAATTTTTTTCCCCGAATACAACCACCATTGGTAGGCAGGGGTTTGCCTAAGCTGTAATATTTAAATATTGCTTTATTATTATCATAGTATCGAATACCAATGGTTTTTATTATGAGGAAATACGTTATATTAACTTTATGAAAGAGCATCATATGGTTACTTTGTCTGTTCCACCATTTATTTAGCAGTTAAAAACATTTCCTTTTCACATAATATGTTTTATATGTAGTTACTTTTATATTTAATATTATTCATAAATGAACATTTCTACATCCAACTTTGAAAATAATATATTATGAACATAATATTTAAATGATTCAACAGATTTTGAATTTATATCAAACAGATCCCACGCGCATAACGTGTAAAAGTCCTTATTGATTCTTCAAAGTGGTTATTATATTACATTAATTATAGTATATGTTCCATTGTCACAAAAGAAAATATCCATAAAATATAATTGGTCTCTATGTAAGTAATCATGGTTTATATCCATTTAGATTTAGTTAGTTATTTCCTGTCTGCTTGAGAACACATGCCACACTAGTCCAAATCATACTCATAAATGCTTCCATTTTATAGCCAAAAACCAAAAATTTATTTTTGATACAGTTTATAACTAAATATTCAATTGTGGTAAGTCATTTTAAAAAATGCAGTTTCCTGTTATATAAATTTTATAATGTGCCATAAAATTTAATATAAATTAATAGTTTGTTTCTGAAAGATCAGGTTAATACTCCTAACATATAGAATATTTAATATAGTTTCAATCATTGCATTAGGTTATCTTAATATCATTACCAAAATTGATAATTTTTGATGTGGTGAAAAAAAAAGTCCTTATAGTGCAAGTCCAAATCAAGTTTCAAGTCTTTGCTCACTAGTTAATGCCCTTGAATGTTTATATTTAGTACAATCCGAGTTCTTGAATATTATGATTGAGTCCTCAGATTACTTTTGAGTTCATTTCAAGTCCATAATTATGATATAGTGCCCATAGTGTTAAGGGTTTTCTGGAGATTAGTATCAACTACCTGTTGAGTCCATATCTAATAGTGAGTCTTAGCAAACGATTCTAAGCCAAGTCTCATGTCTTTGATTGTGAGATCAACGTGAAGTTACAAATCTTGAAAATATGGACTCAAGTCCAATTCGAGCTGCAATTCAAGTTATTCTTATTAACCCTTTGGGTGCGTTGCAAATTGCACTTAACCTAGCTAAAATTGATCGGCACAATAAAAAAAATAAATATTGATAGGTTTTATTTGTAATGCCATATCGGGGTCAATACAAGTCTCTTAAATCAAATAAAGGTTACAAACTATAGCTATTAGTTTGAGGTATCTTAACTCATCCCACAAATTTAAATAATAAGTCTATAATTCACTCAAATATGCCCATGAAATATTGGGCTATTTGTAAAATATAGGAATATGAAGTAAAAAAAATATTTTTCTTTCGATTTTTTAAAGATTTTATTTATGTTAATGCACCATATATATCCATCAGTAAGTACTGAATTAAGTGAGGCAAAATTTATGAGAATTTTGCCGTCGATAAAGATTTTTATCGAAGTAGAAATACTTGAAATAATACAATTACGACTTGATTTACTTTTTATTTGCCTCAAAAATTCAAAATTTCATTTACATTTTTATACTGTAGTCAATTGCCAATTGGTTCCATAACTTGCCAATGTATTGATATAAAATACTACTATCGGCCTTTTCCTACAGAATCTTCTACGTTGAACAGTCTAATTAATTTTAAGTCATGTGTTGAAGGAGGCCATAGCATTTTGACCAACACTACATATTTTCTACTTTTAAGTCATCTCGGCTCCATGCATAGGAGATAATAAGGCTGATTCGCAGGTCTGTTAGTTTTTTTTTCGGTATAAATTAACATGTTGCTGATTTGCAGGTCTGTTAGTTTTTTTTTCGGTAGAGCCTCAATGTTATTAACATGTTGCTTGATATAAAATTGTTATTCTTGGTATTCTTCGCTTTAAGGAATTGATATTGGGGTTTGACCATTCTGATTGGAGATATTAACATCGATTTTAAAATGATTTTTCACTCATAAATAGTTTGCTGAAGATACTTCCAATGACAAGATAATACCCTTGAAAACTGTAGTGGAATAACACGACTTTCAATGGAGAAACCATGTGCATATTTTAGTGTGTCTATTCTACAACTTTACAAAACTCTATTAAACGAAAAAAAAAAAAGAAGCGAATTATGAATTTTTTAAAATTCTAAAACACTTGACGAATTATGAATTTCTATGATTGTCTGCCCATATATTTTAAGGTTAGAACTCAAAACAGTTTAGGAACTACTCTGCTAGAGAATAGCAATGACAATCGTTAAGTAGTCTCCGAAGATACATCAATTCTTTCATGTGAACAAGTGTAAATTTTAGCAGCCCCATTGCTACTATTTCACAAAAGTATGTTTTAAATAAATTAGCTCTATATCAGGGGACCTTTGGATCTTGTACTTTATTAGAATAAATAAATATTAAAGCTTTTTTCTATTAAATTTTTATCTTTTTGTAATTTAGCACGCCATCTAACTTTGAGTGCTCTATACAATATTCATCTTGGGGAAGGGGAACAATAATGGGATCCATTATTGTTTCAAGTGTATTATTATAGATTTTGACTCACCTCGTATAATTTTATAACCCTTTTAAACAAACAAATAGATAATATTTCATAAACTTTGCAATATTAATTCACAAGCTCTTCAAGAGGTCAAAGAGTTCTTCCACTCCATTAATTGTTTTGATTTATATCTTTTCACTATGGAGGCTCAATTTATGGGCTTCTATGAAACATGGGCAGTGTCTTAGTAACTTATCTACTAATTTGTTTATAATTATAACACACTAATGGCCTTTGTATTATTTTTTTTTTGAGAGCACGTATTTATAAATGGTGTTTTAATTTAAAAATTCCAATGCTTAAATTTATAATTAAAAATAGAACTATTAACAGATTTCAAATAATGATTTTTCATTTTTATTTTCATAGATATTTATTACTTAACATGGTGTTTTTTTTCTGTATTCTTAAAAAAATATTAAATATAGAAGTTATTAAATCGAGAGCCCCTAGGATTTTTATCCTGTATACACTTTTTTTTGGAAAAGGAAACGTGATTTGATCTTAAGAAAAAAGAAGGTTTGAATTCAGAAAGGTATTGAATACCTATACGTTCATAATGATGAGGAAATATCATTTGGTACTTCAATCATCTTAAATAAATTGTTTCTGTAGGATTTTTTTATTAAGTCTAACTTGTCATTAGTATTTAAGAGTGTTGAGACTCGATACGAGCCCGAATTTTTTTTCTCAGTTCGGTCGTAAGTGACTTTTTCTAACACTTATTTATTGGTCAGATCATGACATATTTTTTTATGTATAAGGAATTTTACTACAAAATCCGTCTAGACCAAATTAATTCGGCCGTATAAAAATTATAACTATGTCAGATCCGTCCATTATTTTCAGACTGTAACTTGAATTAATTATTAGTCATTAAATATTGTGAATGAAAAAATTAAAAGTACACGATATGTTCTAGAAAAAATATTTATACTGATAAATATTGTATATTTATTCATTCGACTATACAATGAAATCATTTGAGTAATACATAATAAGTCGTATAAGTTATAAGAATCCGATTCCTCGCACATTAATTTGTTTTTTATTTTATTATTAAGTGGACTACTATGTTCTCCAAGAGTAAAGACCAAAAGACGATAGAGGGAATCCAATGAAGATACTAGTAACTTGATCGTCCATCTCAAGAGATGCTCAATTCAAAATTCCGTTTTCCACGAAAGACGGCAGGATTAAAATTCATCCGGGTTATCTCTGTTTAAACTTCGTATGACGTCATTTTAATTGAAAATACATATGATGTTATATTATAAACAATTAATTTGAACCATTTTTTTGAGACCGAACTTTTCGTTTGGACTGATCTAGACCGAATTTTTCTATGAGACTGGTCCAAACTGAGATTTTTTGTGGTACCAAATTAGTTCGGTCCAACAAAGAATATAACGGTCTCAGACCGGATTAGGATTTCCAGACCGAAACTCAACACTAATATTTACGATGAAGGGTGTGTCCATGACGTACAACGCTGTTATGATGGAAGATCGCACAATCAAAAATCTTTCCGATTGGTACTCTTCAGATTTTGATATTAGCCTATTACTTTGTTTTTAATGCTTTAATGCAAGTTATAACACATTTAAGATTTTTGGAATGATCATTAACATTGTACAAAAAAAGAAAATGTATTATTCTGAAAAGTTCAAAAATGCCAGTTATTGTAGAATGAACAGCCTCATCATCTTCAGACAATATTTCCTCTTGTATCACAGTCTCCTCTTCTCTGCGCACTCCTTTGTGTACAATATGTTACATTTTCACAGCAAGCCAAGACATATACTTTTAAGTATCCCCTGGGTCAAGGAGTGCAATATTTTACTATCCCGAGTGAAAAAGTACATATCACCGGGACACCAGGCTTGTGATTTTGCAATCCCTGCATATATATATCCTGCTGACTCCAGCAGACTTGAAAGAAATAATAACTGACAGGTATTTACATAAAATACCTCTTAAACAATAATTACTAATGCAACTGAAGTTCAAGGATCTTTTTTGATTTTTTTATTCTTTTAATTAAGAATGAATATTTAATAGAATAACCCATAATAAATTATCTATATATGAATGTATGTATGTATATCTTCACCTTCTTTAAGGCTCTAATTATTTTACTTATTTTTGTACATATATAAGTACATATTCGGGTCATGGAATAAATATTAAAAAACTACAAATGAATTGATTTCATATAGAAGCGATTGCTCCTTCATACATTAGGGTGAGGCTGGTGGACAAAAAAAAAGTTCTTAAATTTTGATGGATAACATTTAACTAGGCTTGTAAGTGTTCCACTATTTAGGCGTTCCGTTCAATTTATTTTTGTTCGTTCTGCGTTCTGGTAGTACTATATATACTATACGACAGCAAATTGCAACTTCATCTTTGATAGTGTCCGGAATGCCTCATTTGTTAACTACGTTTCAAGATTTTTTTAACACAATAATCCAGGAAATATTAGCATTCAAATGAGCTATAACTGACTAAAATCGGTTAATTGATTGTCGAAATGGAGGCCAAAAGGCAAAGTATAGCCGATTAGATTCGCGCCTAACACAGCAACAAGACAAGAAAAACTGGATCGATGACTAATCGAGAAACTATAGGAACGACCAATACCTCACCTTTGCGATCGATGAGGTTGCACTGGTTAACCAGAATAAGTTTCCATCCTCTGCAATGAGGCTGGGAATCATTGGAATGAATCGAGGAGAATTTCCCCGATTTCTGGAAACACGATTTGTGACCTCCCTCCTTGCCGACGTGAATCCTCTTGACTATGGTACCTGGGGGTATGCCGAAAGTAAGGTTTGTACTGTCGCCTATCCTAGCGTCGACGCACCTCATCCCCATTTTTACCTCTGCCACAAAAAAGGTCTCCAAGTGTTCGTCTTTGCCTTTTCACCCCTTTCATTCATATTTGAAAAAGTAAGAAAAAAAGTATCAACTTTGATTTCTTGAATTTTTTTAAGTACTATTGGAGCCTTCAAAAAAAAAATGTAGTTCTCTTCAGGATTTTGTTCATTGAACGTACGTTCCATGGAATGCTGTTCGATTTTGTTGTTCCGTTCACAAGCCTCTATTTAACCTTTTTTGGTACTTGGTATGGACCTAATGTACATATCCAGGTAATTTTATTGAAATATATATTTAATTAATGCTTTATAAAAATCATTTATGTTTTTTTTTTTCAAATAATATGTAGTGTTGTGCGAGTCCTTATTTTTCCCTTTGAGTCGAGTCATAGGAAAATCACTTAAAACCGTCGATCCTTCGACTGTCAGTACTAGAACTGATTAAAACAGGACCAAACTTAATAAGTTTTATGACTGATATGCAGAACTGAACTGGACTAGACCGAGACTGTTTAAAGAACGAAGTAGCCCTACATATATGCACTAAGTTAGTGGCAGATTTTAAATATTTGGACTAAATATGTCTTGCATCAACATTAAAACAATCTTGAACGAAAATTAAGAAAAGTGTAGACTCCCACGCACAGCTTAATATTTCATAAACATATTTGAATCAATTATACACTTATTATTCAAATTCGTGGAATGAGTTAAAACACCCAAGAATTTCAGCATTAGTTTAAAACCTTAATTGTATATAAGGGGATTAATTTGACACATATATGGCTTTTTGAGTCAAACATTTCAATTTTATATTCTTTGTGACGATCCATTTAGGCTACTTTAAATACAATTTGCAGAAGATCAAATGGTTAATAAGAATAATTGAAATAATAGAAATTGACTATAATTATTCGTCAAAGAATATAGATGTAAATTTTGAGAAAAAATAATCTATCTTGTTTTTGTTTTGACCCCACATATGAACTATTTCAGGGGCATATTTAAAATGTTTACCTAAAATAAATATCCATTAAAAAAATAAAAGGGATTTTGCTCAATGTAAATATAAATATATTTCAATGAATTTTCTCAAATGTGTTCATTATAACTAAATTTAATCGGTACAAAAGAAACAGGTAAAGTGTGTTTGGCCATAGTTGGCCCATCAGCCCCACCCTAACATGTATAATGAAAAGAGCCCAAAAGTCTACAATATGTGTAGATATACTTAGCATATGTGTACATTGCACATAGGTATATGCCCCTCTTATTTCCTTATGTTATTTGTATCAGATTACTGCCTTGATTAAGTGAATTATGACTTTCGTCTAACCTTTTTTAAGAGGGGGGGATCTTTGTTTAACTAAATGTAGTTTTATATATTAAGCGCATATTTCCGTTCCTTTATGAAACCGTGAGTGCATTTAGTCTAAGAACAAAAATAAATATTCTACTTATTCAACATTTCAGCATCACTAAGGTGCATTATGGTACACTGTTTCAGAATCACAGCTTAATGAAAGACATCATTTTTGCAATGTTTGTGTCAATTTAAGCATTGTGGCTGAAGATTTTGGAATTTTGAGATGTAAAGATGACATTTCAACGTTATTGAACCATTCATATTTCCTTTACTTATTAAATGAGTGCTAAAATTCAAAATTCTGTAAAAGTTTCATTTCAAACTGAATCATTGTTATTGTACCAAAATTTTAATCAGAAAATAACTTCTACACCTGAAATGCTCGTATATTAAGTTGTTAGCTGTCCAGGCATTGACAACAATTAAATTTAGGTATACGGTCTGACATTTGGATTTAAATTTCATTTCAAAATTACTCAACACAGTAGAGACTAAAAATTTGCAGTGGCATTTAATTACGATTTTATTCCAGTTATTTTTAATCATGATGTTTCATTACGCAGTCAAATTACAGGCAAAACAGATTAAAAAACCAAGTTTTGTTTTTATCCAATGTCTTTAAGCGTAAAAATATATCAACAACTACAAAAAAGGCAACTCGTGTGATACCTCTTCTGTGACAGGGTCAGACCCAAGAAGGCTACAGAGAACGTTGCCATTTCTATCTGGACTGCCTACAATATCAAGAAATCTGTTACTACCCCATAAGCCCAAGAAGAAGATAAAATATACAGGAACAATATAACTCCTATATGGCCCTTCTCTATGTGGGCGTCCTCTAGCCTTGACCTCAACCCCCTCAAATTTGTAGTTTCGCGTTTTCTTGTAAAATAATATGTGACGCACCTCTCATCCAAATTTTGATTCGAGCTGCCATCATGACCGCTTGGTATTGGACACGGAACAGTGAGGGGCTGCAATCTATTTGCCGACGTGTCGAGGCTGTTATTGATTGTGAAGGAGGTATATTGAATACAAAAATAGAGGAAAATATAGTATTTATACATATTACAAATCGGGTTTGAGTTTTATTTTCTTGTCTTCATAAATAATAACGTTTTTTTTTGTAATTTAGTCAAAGTAATCCCTGTTTTGAGTTCCCACTATGTAGAAAAAACCCTTAATACCAAACCGAAAAAAAAATCAGTCTTGGATCCTCAGCACTAATATGTACATTCATTTATTCTACTACTTATGTATAGTCTCTAACGAAACAGAAGAATGATTTTATGGCCTCTTTCTAATATTTGCTTCACCATAAATTAACAAATGGTTTTCGAGTTCGTGATGTTATTATTAGGTTTTTTTTCTTCTTCTCGTACATGGTGAAAATTGCACAAAGAGGAAGAAGCTTGATTTATGAAATCAACGTCGTTTAACATTGCTTGACTGCAGCACCATTAGGACTAAAGTATGTACCTACAATGTAAGTAGGATATTCAAATTAATTGTGCATAAATCATTATTTCTTGATTAGACTTGATATGGAACATGCATAGATATATATTGCCTTTATAATAGGGTACTCATGTACTTAAATAAATATCTATGTATGTACCAATAAATACTTGAAAGTTTAAGAAAACAAAATTAGTTATTTTTTCTTCCCAGCGAATTACTCCATATAAAAAGTATCTTTTTTTAGTAGAGTGTGGCTACATAAATTCTGCACCCCTAGTTATTTTAGTTTGTTTTATTGTCATTCTGGAATAGGAATTTGATAAAAGAGGGTTATACGGGGTCGTCCCCAGAAAGTAGGCTGGAAGCGATCTAGCCCCCCAAAAAAAAATGAAATTTTTGGGTAACTAGAATTTAATGTCACATTTATTTTAATTTGTAAAAATATTTCTTCAATTTTTTCCCAAAAAAATTAATCTTCTGTTAATAGCTATGGGGTTTTCAAATTTTTCTGGAAAAATAAAAAATTTGAATTTTTTTTTGAAAAATTTTATATTCAAAATTAAATTTTTTGAGATCAACTATGGATTGTTTATATTATTTTCCATAAAAATTAATTTTTTGTGAACAGCTGTGGATTTTTCAATTTTTTTTTTCAATAATTTAATTTTATTAAACAGTAGTAGATTTTTGACTATTTTTTCAAAAATTTAATTTCTATTAAACAGCTGTAAATTTTTGAATTCTTTTCCCCAAAAAAATTAATTTTTTGAGTAGTAGTGGATTTTTGTAATTTTTTTTCTTCCAAATTTAACATTTAAAATTTGTCTTGAATTTTTTCCAAAAAATTTTAATTTTTGAATTTAAAAAAAAAATCAAAAAACCAAGCCCCCTCTAAAGTATACTCCTGCAGACGCGCTTGTTATAGCATGATTTTCTCTAAATTAATTGTGGATTAACTCAGGCCATAGAAATAGCTCTCTCGATCTGTAGAACTAGGATAGCGGAAAAGCTGACAGAAGGCCACCCCATCTGAAATGAAGAATTTAAAGCTATTCTGATTTCCACTCCTGCAGGATACTCTGTCTTCGTCCCCAAAAATCTGGATGTATATTATCTAACGTGGAAGTAACTTGGAGATCTTGTATGCTACTATACGTCACGTTCGAAAGAAACGCATCCATAGACAATTTAAAAAGTTTTGAGAATCCATTTTTAATTGTTGTTCTCTTTGTCTCCATCCTACTTTTTTTTAGTCATATGAAGCTATATTTATTTTACTTCTTATTTTAAGAATTGTAATAACATAACTTATCAAAAATTTTAGGAAATGTGATAAACTACAACAGAGGATTTTTATTATATTTTGACTCACCATGCTAATTGACTGTTGTACTTACTTTTGTTTAGAGATTTAATTATAAATTAAATCTTTTATTTATATATGTAACTTCTCGAAACAAATAAAGTAATTTTGGAAAAAAAATAAGTGTTGATGAGATTTGTGTTCTTCACACAAATTATTCATAATGTTTATCAACAAATTATTTAGTATAACCCTTTGGATATGTCGCAAATTCTCCTTAAAGTAGCTAAAATGGATCCTCACAATAAAAGTATGAAAAATTGAATTTTTTTATTTGAAAGGCCATATCTTGGCCAATAAACTGAACTAAACCAGCTAAACTTCTTGGATATCGTAATTCATTCCACAAAGGATGTAATTGACTCAATATGTCTATGAAATATTAGGCTTGCTGTTACTATATATGAAAAAAAAAAAAACATTCTCTTGATATTTTTTTCAAAATTGATTCTATGCTTACACACCACTAAATATTTCATATTTTTGAGGAAAAATAAAATTGGTTTTTCTTCCAAACCATTTACACATTATAAAAATGATTTTTTTTTCTTGTAGTAATTGCTTTTTTTATTTGTTAGATTTACCACTACACATTGTGATGAATAAAAAGGTTCACAATGACTGTAATTAAGTCGAATAATTGTAAAAATTATTCTGGTCGATCAATTTTCAATGTATGCATGAAGTAGCTCATTTTCATACTTATTTAACAATAGTTTTTTTTTTCAGCAAAAATTATATTTTTCTTAAACTTGTGATGTTTCATGGTCAAATTATGTACATATGTAATTTGGTCAAGTTTTACAAAAAAAAAATCATTTAACAATACTTTTAACATCATTTACTTGCTACTTTGTTAAAAAAAACTCTTGGGTGGTAGGTTTTGATTGAATAAAATATACAGTTTTTATATTATTATTACAAAATGTATAATTCCTGAAAAAACAAAAAGTCCATTAAAGCCACATACAGCCAAGAAGAACCAAAACTTTTGCAGCTACAATATGACTGACTTCTGGCCTGTCTCCATGTGACCATCCTCCATCCCTAACCTCAACCGACTGGACTTTGTAGTTTGGGGTGTCTTGAAGAAAAGTTTCTCACGCTCTTCTCATCCAAATTTGTATTTGCTCCAAGCTGCTATCATGACAGCGTGGTAAGCAATAAACAGGGTCTTCATCCTCAAGAGGTGCCCATCTGTTGGCTCGTGTTTCTAGTTGTTATTGCTTATGAATGAGATCATTTTGAATAAAGAATATAGCTATATATAGTAATTCAACAAATATTGAATTGTTGTTTCTTGATTCCATATAAATCACGTTATTCGTAATTATATCATTTTATTGCAAGTTTTGTGTCCACGCACTGTACTCTACGAAATTCAATATTACCATGGACACGACCTTCATCATCAAAAAATATCAGCAAATATGATTATGATTCCATAAAAATCACGTTTTTTTTGTCATTTACAAATTCCTGCAAGTTTTGAGTTCCCAATCTCTACGTTAATTAAATGTTCTTTGAATAATTTTGTCTTGAATAATCATTAAACCAAAAAAAAAAAAAAAAAGAACGAAATGAAACGGACAAACCCTTGATTTAGTTACCATGTACTTAATCTAGATGGTTAGATTGAATTATACATAGGTATAAATGGTACAACCACCTGCCCCCCATTATTTATAGATCATTCAAGCAGATCATTAGACGATCAGGGAGGGGGAAAATCAAAAGGTACATATTTTTTAACTACTTGAGTTCATCAAAATTAGAGGATCTCCCCTTCCTCTGAAATCAGTATGTACCTAAATATACATATTATGTAGATTAAAGAATCTACAAGAAAAAATAATTAATACATATGAAGATAGTCGGGGAGAGTTCCGGAACAGTTACGACAACCCCTTTTTCTCGAACATTCTAAAAAGTTAGAATCACAAATTTATTTTATAATTGAATAATAAATATAGATTTTGTAAAAAAAAAAAAAATAGTCTACTTTTAATAGAAGTATTGAAGAAAGACTGATTTCATGAGGTAGTTTTATTTTTTGTTCTACAAATATATTTTTGTAACGATGCAGTCAGTTTGATATAGTTCTTACTGAAAGTTATATCATTTGAATTATTGACTATTTTACAAACAGTTAATATAATTTTATCAAAAACTAAACTCCCAAAATTACCAATAAAAAATTGGGGATAACTGAACCCCCAATTTCCAGGATTAAGTTGCAACAAAGATTTTATCATACCGTTTATTCATATCCATTATTTTTTTATACACTTTGACTATCTGCTAGAATGTTAATTAGTAAGGTTAGGGCTCTGAAGATTGTTGTACGAGTAAATTTATTTTATCTATAATACTGATCAGTTATCTATAATTAGTATTAATATTATTAGATCTTAATCTGCTATAATACATTGAAAGTTAATAAGTCAACACCTTGAAAGATCCGATTATTATTTAGTCAATTTTTCATAATTTCCATCGTAAGCTCCATTTGGTTAATTATTGCAACTCTTCAGAGACAGTTGATAATTTGAGTACAACTTGCATTCAAATAGGTACAATTTGTGTAAAAATTACTGACTGGTTTTAGAATAATAGCAGATATATATTGTATCAAATTTTTGTAATTCTGAATCAAACCAGCTTCCAAAAGCAGAAAATGTTGCAATTGTTCATGGGTCTTCTCCATTTCAGGACCTGCAAAAATTTCCTAATAACTAGTAGCCATTGGAGTAAGCACATTCTTAGGTGGTAGGGTTAGTACTTTTGCAAGCTCGGAACTGGTATTAAAACCATAGAAAACATATGTTGCATCAAATTTTGTCAATTAGAATTGTCCAGCATCCAAGAAATTGAGACAAATATAAAATAAGTTGTCACAATTGCCTCTGTCTCCACTATTTCTGGCCTCGTCAAAATTTCCTTATCCTTAGTAGCCATTCGTGCAGGCACTATTTAGTAGCCATAAATGAAATGAATTGACCCATTATTTGTTTTTAATGCTTTAATGCAATTGCTAATACAAATACAAATTTTTGGAAATTTTATTAACATTAAACGATAATAAACAAATGGATTATTCTGGTAAATTACAAAAATGGTAGTTAGATTTGAGGCCAGGGGCGTACTATCTTTGCCATATTTCGAAGGGGGAATGCGACCCAAAAATTTTCAATACCGTTATATAATTACTTATATCGAAAGATTTATTGTATATATAGATAAAGGATTATTATTTTTTTTTTTTTTGGGGGCTCCGGAAACATTTGTTTTTTGAAAAAAAAGAGCTTGCGACACTTGTAGTTAAGGGAACTGTATCATCATATTCAGACATTTCCTTTTGAATTACAGTCTCCTTTGCGTACGGAACCCACAGATGGATTATGTTGTCTCCTGTCATCCTCAGGTAGCTAAAATATTGTGTTTATTTTTAACGGGAGAGTTTTTTTTGTAAGCTTATGGAATAAAAACATAGCATTATGACGTCAGGCTAGTGGTCTAAGACTTGTCCTCAAACATACAAAATTTGTGTCAAATCAGAGTTACACCATCTCCGATAAATTGAAGCAAAAGTAAAAAAAAATGTTGGAACTCTCCCTGGTTTCCTCTACCCAGATATGTAATCAATCAGCATATAGAAGAAAAAGTCCTCACAACTTAGTCAAATATGTGTTCCACACTCCCTCATCCATTATGATTATTATATATGCGTCTATAAAGCTATCTGAGACTATCAATCTTTAGCCAACTCAAATCAAGTTAGTGATGAGTTGATGCATCTTCTTCGTTGTTTAATAAATTATACTTTTGCCATCAGGAATCATTATCAAGTTGTTCTTTAATAAGGGTGGTCCAAAAGCCACCCCTGTGGCTAATGTGTATTTACATACTTCATGTTCAATAAGGATACACGAATATGTAATAAAATTTTTGGGCTAAAGGATTTTGATTTATAAATTTATAAATGTGTACACACATACCTACGTAGATATATAAAGATCTTTTTTTATTATTCCAAAGAGTTTATTGTGCCCATGTTTTTCATTTGTTGGTCAAAGAGAAATAATCCTTTATAAGTATATGTAAGTACATAGTTATATACTAAAAAAATCATAATCAAACTATTATCCATGGTGATTCCGTTGATTCTAACAACTTAATTCTGCCTTTTGTTCTACAACATTCTTATGTTATATTTTACTTTTTCAACCAACGAAACAAATTCTAGATATTAAATAGTAGAATAAGGGCATATCCTTATGGAGTGTTTATCACGCCGGAAACGGATATATCCTCGCAATATCTTACTTTTATTGTTGTTACACTTTCCTTAATCTATCGTATACTTACTGTATTCAAATTTTTTTTTAATGGTACTTTATTTGTTTCTGAGTTATTGGCTAATTTTTTAAGTAATGATAGAGATTCCATATAACTTACTTATGGTTTCCTATGTTTTTTTCGATATAGAATATGTCTTGTTTAGAAATATTATGTCATCTACTCCAGTGGTTCTCAAATGTGGGCCCCCTAGGGCACTCGGAGGCACTCCATGGGGTACATAAGATTTTGAAAAATACATATTTACAAAAAAATCATCAATTTAAAAGTGTTCTGGCGATAGATTTGGGGTCTGACTCTCCTGTCATCCATTGGGAAAAAAGAAAGTTAAGAGGAATATATAGAGTGAGTATGACTCATACATACAGGCTCATACTTTTGTAAATGATGCATTGACAACAAAAAGACAGCGGTGCTGATAAAAAACAGAGTGAAAGTTCACCAAGGAGGTAATAGCCCAGGTTCCCCAAAATCAGAAAATATTCGGAAGAATACATGCTAATTGGATGTACGTCCGTCACCTCCAGTCCCTTCATGTTTTTTGTTTTTTGTAAATTTGTATGGGCAGAAGTTAGCTAACAGTAAAAATGAAGCCAACGACTCTCCAACGTCATCTCAAGACAAACTATGATTCACTTGTTGGTGGGAAACTTGATTTGTTCGAGAGGAAACTGTCAGAATTCATATGATCTCAAGACATAATGTGAAAAGCTTCCCTAACATCAGCTAAACTTTGATAATATCTAAGGCGAAACAACCATTTACTAAAGCTGAAGAAGATTTTACGGGAGATAGGGAGTACTTAGCTAAAAAATTATTTTAAAAGTAGTATATCATTGAAAAAAGATTGCTCTACATTTTGACATATTGTCATTTTCTCTTATTAGAGTTTTAGATTAGGAATTCTCAGGAATAAAATGTAATAGTAAAAAAGGATTCAATTTGTTCATTGATGATTATAGTATCATATGTAACGACTACTAAGGAGGTTTTTATGAAGGGAAGTACTCGTGTTAGGATTTGAAGAGTATGTAACGGAGGGATATTCACGACTGATTTTTTAAGCTATGAAAAAATAAAATAATAATAACAACAAAACCAACTAGGTATGTAATTCCTGATCCTTCATGCCAAGAAAAAAAAGACCCATTTATGAATTTTTCTTCACCAAGTAGGCGTGTCCCATCTTATCATGTGTATCTAATACCACGAAGATAAAACCATTTCTTTTTTTCTTCTTCTGGTATTCAATTTCATTATTAAGGTCTTTGAAAACATGAAAATTGACCATAACTAAAAGGGGGGCCTCTCATTATTACAAAAATAAAAGGAAACCAACCAAACGTGATGCTAGTGGCTGTGGTGGTGGTACTCTGTTTCTATGACCATTCCTCATTTCCATGAATGATCATGATTACTATAGGATAATTCCAAATCACGATAAGAATGGGGGTAAATCGATAGTTAATATTCTTTTTAAAAGGTTCGTTATATCTAAAAAAAAAAATAATAATAAAGTTAAAGGCATTCGTTTCATTTTTTTTAAAACCAACAAAAACAACATCAAATAATTACATACATGTTAGTGTTGGATTTTATTTTTCAACTCGAACTCGGAAAAGTACAACTCTACTTTACGAAACGATGACAGTACTTGTATTTGAATAATCAAAAATAAAAACTTTTCAGTAATGATTTCATCAAATTTATACCATTGCTCAATTGGTTGACAGTAAAGAACTACACGAGATCCTTCTTTCTTATGATGTTAATTTCTTAAGCTACTACTAGGGATGGGCATTGCGTAGAACACGAATAAAAGTAGGGAGCAATACTTATACTACTAAGGAATTAAAACCCTTGTTAACATCAGCTCCATTTTATATGATTTTGGATGGAGATAATGTATTCCTGCAATACAGAAGATAATTAACATAAAATATAACAGAACGATAGTGCCAATTACTTCTATGGCGGTCCATATTTTTGTGTCCAATCTAGTCTTAGGATCGGTTCTTAGAACTGTTGGTCCTTGAGATCGGTCCTTCGAACTGTCAGTCCTTGGAATTTACCCTTAAAATGTTATTGGTTATTAAGCTAAATTTATATATGAAATATTTAATAAGAAAATTGCGCATTAGAACGGTATGAATCGACTTTTGACTACGGGTAATGTGGAACAGTTGTCATGATATACAAAAATAGCCATTGTAAAATTTTATTTCATTATCTACGATGTCATTTTAGGTAGCAAATCTTGTTTGAAGTTTGGAAAGAGACTAACGTTCTATTTTTTGCCAAAAAGGATTGAAATACAGTATTAATTATTATTTTATAGTTATTAATTATGATTGTAACATTGTTGAAGTTGTTTTTTTCTTCTAAAGATACCTCAAAAAGAGAGAATAACGTGAGGAAATTTTGATATTTTCTCTCTGAAAGTGTAAAAAAAAGATACGCGCTATACGCGGGTCATCAAATTCTCCTAACATTTTTCTATTTTTTTTTGTTTCATAGCACAATTTTAGAAAAATCTTTGTTGACATTTTTTATAGATTACAAAAATCTCTACGACACTACTAAATACAAAATAACTAAAAATTTCCTGTTAGTATTTATATTGACTATGTAAAGAAATTTGATAGAGATGTGCGACCTAAAAATGACCACGTAGGGCAATGCAATTTTGTTTAGATCATTTTCATACCATATCAAAACTTTTCCAGACTAGTTGTAATCGAAATTTGAAAAAGTAGAAAATAAAACCGATTTTGGTAAAAAATAAATCTGTTTTCATAATAATCCAATGTAATAATGACGGATTATATTTTACTTAGTTATATAATTTATTAAATTATATAACATAATAATTAAAAAGATATACCCGTGTTTCTAAAGCCTGATAGAATATCAAGGGACAAGTTAATACATGTATCAACTTGCCCCCAGCCTAAGCCACTCGGTTCAAAAGTCATCAAGAAGTAAACAAAACAAAAAATGCTCAAATTTAATTATTTTCATCATTCACTAATGCCTCATGAACAATTCCAACAGGTGACAACTGATAAGATAACCATTTAAGACATAGATATGAACCAAAAACTGTAGTGACATCAAATATGCAAATTTGGAAAAGTAAAATTTAATGAGAATTTAAAATTGTGTCTCCATCAATATGTTAAAAGTAAACAACTCTGAATTTTCTATAATTCTCTCATATTCAGTGGTGTATCAACTTACCCAGGGGTAGTGACTTGGCCCACCTTCCCTTATTGTCCTATCTTGACACAGAGGTTAAATTTTTGAGTTCAATCCAATACTTAAAAAAATATGTATAATGTTTTATATCTTCTAACGAAACCATTTAAAGTTGTAATAATGTAATTTGATGTTTAAATTGTGCAAAATTTAACTCTCCAATGATAATCAAATCTTTATTAGCATTTCCTTGAGTCTGTTTAAATTAGCAATAATCACATAAATCCAAATGATTTCATGCTTCATCCCAATAATCATAACAATGTGTTTATTTACATTGATCTTATAATCATCTAAATTCCAAGAAATTTTCTTTATTTTGATATGAATGCCTGACAATATAGAATGTTTACTTTAGGGTGGTTCGTTTATGGACAGAAGGAAAATTCAAGAAGGTTTGCATCTGGCGAGTATTTTTTTTTTTTTTTGACAGAATGGAGTCCTGGTCTCCAAAAAGGACAATGTAACATTTATTGTGTGTACCGTTGCACCATCTTGGTAAATCTTGTCTCCAAACCAAAGCCGTCATTGACGGACTATATGACGTTAAAATTATTTTTATTAGTCTTCCTGCTTCTCTCAGACAAGTTTGGGATCTCTGTTGGTGTCTGTTCTGCGCAAAATAGAGCAGTAATATTGATAGTCTCTTTGTGAGGCCATTTTTTGATTTATTGTGATATTTTTTTTCAATACAAACAGTTTGTCACTGATGGGAAGGATTTTCAATTCCTTTGGTGTGTTTTTCTTATTCCTCTCTTTTACAAGTGTCCAGATTTCAACCATACACCGGGTAGGTTTAGAAAAAGGGATTAGGGGGCCATAATAGTCAAAAAATAGTTCAAAATACTCATTTAAAAGAGTCTTCCAAAGGTGGAGATGGGTTTCTTTCATTGTTGGTGTCAAAAGTGGCCTCTCCACCCTCACAAGACTCTGTTCATCCACTTTATTAATAGCTCTCTGTATGGTCTTGTGAGAAACCACGAGATCTCTTGCATGGACCCTCATGACTTTAGGAGATCGGCCTGGGCTTTTTTCTTTAACTCCTCCTAGTCCAGTTTGACCTTTTTGACAGAGCCCTTCCTCCTCTCCAACATTTCAGACCACCTGACGGTGTTGACGGTGGTATTTGGAGACGCCAAACTCACTGGATTTCAACCCCACAGACTTCTTTGTGTGGGATCCAGTTGAGCGACACACCAACAGATGCTCCAACTACACAAAATCTTAGCTGATGTCCAGGATGTGGAAGGCATTCCGGAATATTCAAAAAGGAGACTGTCATCAAGACTTGCTCCCGTTTCCGAGGTCGAGTCAAGGCTGTTATTGACGCCTTTAGTTGATATTATATTGAATAATAATTTAAAAAAAAAAATAAAGATTCAGCTTTATTTGGTATTGTTTTTTGTTAAAACCAGGTGACTAGTTTGTGAAAAAATCATTTAACAAAAATTGAGAGGTCAACCCCTACATAGAAAAAGGCTATGACCCAATTGAAGAAAAAAAGGAAAACAAATTGACGGCGATAAACCACCTCTAATGTCTAGAATTCCATAGTTGAGGCGTCTAAGTAAAACATTAATTTTTAAGGGCCACCCTAGTATTTATAGGAAGGTATTTATATATCTAAATTATAAATACCCCCCCCTCCCACCTTCTGATTCAAAGTTTTTGATTTTCCTTTTATACGAAATATTAAATTAAAAAATAATAATAACAAATCTAATAACTATATTATAAGATTTCATGTCTATCTAGTATTAATTAAATATCATAAAATACATCTATATGAGCTTTTATTAGTAGTACACGTACAAGCATCAAATTTAATTTTCCATCAAGTAACGACTCAATTTAAAGCGGAAAATGCTGTGAGGAGGAAACAAGGAACAATGGGTAGGGCAGTGATGGAGCTCAAAGGAATGTTTGATATCTCAATTTCATATACTTTTTTCTACATTTTCCGGTACATTAATTACGTAGTGATTCTTTCTAGAGGATCATTATTGTTATTGGTGTACTATTTTGTTTAGTTTTTACAACTTTTTTTAAGAAAGAGAAATAAAGACGACTCTTTTTTTATTTTTGAAGAAATCTCACAGAATACTAAGGAAAAAAAAGTTAAAGACAATCAATTTTGTGTATTTTTTATTTTTGTTTAAAAAATGCAATTGCATTTTTTACAGTACACAAGTGTTTTATGGGTAACTGTAGTGATTCTCAAACTGCACAATGCGAACTTTCTTTACGTGATACATGAAAATTAGGGTGAAATACAGGCCACATGAAAAAAAAAAGTCTCAAAAATAATTTTTTATTAACATTCTGTCAAAAGTTCCACTCAAACTATAAAAGTGATACATGAAGATTTTTATATTTATTTGGGCAATGTTAAAAGTTTCAGAGTCACACACCTATTGGAATCCCTCAACAAAACTTAGATTACCTAAAATATCTGTGCTGCGTCAACATAAAAACAATCTAAAACATGAATCAAGAAAAGGAGAAAATCCTAATTAATATTTTACTTTACAATTATGTACATCCAGCCCAATATTTTATTAACATACCTGAATAATGTGTAGGCTTGTTATTCAAATTTTGGGATGAGTTAATATAGTGAAGAATTTTAGCTATAATGTAAAAGCTTTAGTTGAATTAAAAGCCATAACTTGGCCACGGCATGGCATTTTTTAAATAAAATATATCAATTTTTTTTTTGAATGTGAAGTTTTATTTTTGGTACTGTAAGTGTAATTTGCGACACGCCCAAAGGGTAAATAAGAATAAATTATTGATATAAATTGAGAGAGAATAAATCGTCAAAAATATAAATGTAATTCACAATCAGTTTTGAGAAATATCATTCCAACGTCCTTTGTGTCGACGGGACACATCAGTAAATGAGAAATGAACGTAGATATTCAAAGCTTATCAAATAATGTCGTTTCCCAAAAAAAAAAAAAAAAAAAAAAAAAAAAAAAAAAAAAAAAAAAAAAAAAAAAGAAGCCATATCTCCAAAAATCTTTTTATGCTTTTCGACTGATATTTGTAAAGATTATTAAAAAAAAAATCCAAAAAAGAGACAAGGGAAAGAGACAGTTTTCGAAAATGGGGGGGCTTCAGGAAATATTTCCGAGAATTGAAAGTTACATAGGCCTTGAATTATAATGCTAAATGTTAACAATAATTGTTGTAGAGCACTCTTTAATTTTAAGTATGTGCCACATATATATTTTTTAAGTATAGAATACAAACACACTTCTGTAGAACTAATGGTATGGTAAACAACCAAATCGAATTGAAGAATAGGTTATAACAGTGGCTTAATGTTGAGCTAAACACGTGGTACATTGAATGTGCACTACTTTTATTGATATATAGTTAAGTTTGTTGTTTGATCACTTTAGTTGATCATTAACGTGACAAGTACATTATAACATGCATGAAAACTAAATTTGTTCTACTTTGATACAAAATGAAGAATATTTGATTTGAGATTGTGGTATGATGTTTTGTGAGTCAGTTGAATAAGTGTCTTGTTGGTTTTTTATTCTTTATACAATCCGCAGGGGGTTGTCTTGAGGGGTTTGAGGGCCTTCCAATTCATTGAATTTTTGAAGTCAAAGCTCAAAAAATATCGTGGTGTGATAAAAATTTCAAATTGCAAAGGAGATAACCTTTTTTCAAGTTTTCTTTTATAAAAACTGTTAAAACTTACGCTTACACCAAAAAAAAATTCCCTCTAAAAAAATGCATGTGGATTTCCTTGGCTTATAACTTACAATTATTGTTATCATTTTAGATAACTCTTTAGGTTGCAAGCTCGAGAGGGACAACTGTTTTACATTTTCTGGCGGAGCTGACGCTCAAAATGCTGCCCTTACTAAGGTACCGAATATTTTGTAGTTCCTAAAGTCGTGAAAGGAAAACGATACTGGAGGAGTTTTAAACATTATAAAGCTGTGCACAAGGGTTTTGAAATATTTATAGTCCTACCTTTTTATATGATTTTCAAGTTTCTTTATTATTATTTTTACATGTGTTTTTTTGTGCTTTATTAAAATTAGAAAACATGAATTTTTAAAGGCCAAGAAAAACAAAAACAAACATTATTGCCACTTCCGAACCATTCTGAAAACAAAATGCAAATGAAAAGCTAGGCCAGATAATGCAATACATTTTTTTAATTCGAAATTGTGTATATTTAAAAGATCTACTAATGCTTAAATCTTATTTTGATTGTAAAATCAATATTAACAACTGTATTACTGTTTATTCAAGATTAATATTTTTCCTTATTAAGTAAAATGATTACTCCGAGATTAAATTGACGCAGTGATAGAGGCCCATGGAGATCATAATGAAAATTAATAATGTAATTAATATGCTATTACCATCTATGTTATAAAATGTAACCAAAAAAAAAATCGTTACATTCCATTAGTTCAGGATCTGGATGAGTCAAAGTTTGCTTCAATGGTAGTGCCCAATCATGTATTCCGTTGCTTTGTATAACTTTAAATCAATTATTATCACCACTTTTTAACAGTTTAGTAGAAAATGAAACTACCTTGACTGAAGTGGGACAATTCCAATGAAATGTGCACTACATATTTGACACCCCCATTTTGATAGTACAAAAACTCAACTTCAAAAAATTAATATATTTCTAAAAATGACCAAAACTCCCTTAATTTTCCAAAAATCTACCATTGATTGAAATACATTTTCAGATAAAACTTGAAAAGTAGGCCAACAAACTTTTTTTCACAATATCCAGCCTCCAAACGTCTTTAAAGGTGGCTACGATCCTTTCCTTGAATTGTAGATGTACTCCTTCTACTGATCTTTAATGGTCTTACAAGCAATGCTTAAAATTATAAATACAAAACTTACTAAAAATTCTTTAACACCATCAACTATTTTCAGAACTTTAAAAAAAATTTACCATTCGAAAGTTGAGAAAATTAATTAGTAATCAATGTACTCTACTTGGTGTTTTTTGCTCTTTTTGAGCCCTTTTGGACGTCTATTCGTCGACATTTAATAACTTTGTTGTCGTTGTACAGGGATGCCCGCAGGAGGCAGGGTGATGGGGATGTAGGGGCTTGAGTCCCTCCCAAATCAAAGAACTATTTTTTTCATAGTTGGCACACCCTGTATACCTCCTTTTGACAGTTTTTGATGTTCATAAGTTGTAGACTTCAAAGTATTTTCAAAATCATGTATATTTTTTTTGTTAAGAAAAAGCAAAACACAATTTATCGTTTTTTCGTGCCTTTCACATTAAGAGGCTAGCTATACTGCAAAGGAATGTAATAGAGTCTAATTGCAAAGGGATTTCCTTCTTTCAAGAAGTGATCAAATTATTATTATTTGTTTCCCTCTTGTTTCTTGTCTCTATCATTAAGAATAATACATTTTTTGAGTCTGTTTTTCAAACTCTCATAAAATATATTATAAATATAATTTATGAAAAAAGAAAAATCTTTAATACTATTTTTCTTGACGAAAGTTAAGTTCAACGAGGGAAAATAAAAAATAATTATAGTTTTTTTTGGTTTTTTTAATAAGGATATAATTATCCAATGCCCTTTGAGAGTAAGCTACACGACGGTGCTCATCACAGACAGACAACATCTAACAAGTCGAGATTACGTATAATTCTCCCAGGTCAATTATCGTTCTTGTTCATATTATTCCATCAAATTATTGTTATTAATAATATTATAAATATATATATGTATGTATACTAATTTTTTTATGGCTTCAAGTTATCATAAATATGAATTTCTCATAATGGTATAATCATAATTACGATAAGAATAATAATAGTTTGAGTAACGATCTAAACATTCTTTTTTTTTTTTAATTAAAAAATAATTCTAATGAATTACTTTATATAACATCTTTAGATAATAATAATTAATGAGTTGTTGTGAGACTAACAATGTGGTCCTCATCCGTCTCTAACGATGTCACAAAATTGTTTAATGTCGTGGGTGTGTAGACTGCGCCATTTATATCCAATATTTATATTACTAGCATTAAAAAACCGTGGCCAAATGATTTTATATTTATGTGTGCGCCACAAGGCAGTTGTTCTAAATGGAGTTGTAAATGTTAAACATTTTTTAGTGGGTTATATTTTTGTAATATGCAATTTGATCAACATATTATTAATTATTAAGTAAGCTCATAATTATAGAACAGATGAATTGTTAGGGATTAATAAGTAGAGTTGTATAAAATATTACCTTGATTTGTGCAAGACATTTTTATATTTGGGGATCTAAAGAGTGTCGTTTTTCTAAAGCAGTTTTAATTCATTCTTAGTTTTCCATGGGATAATTTATGAGTATAAAGTAACAAAGAAGGAAGCTTATGAAAGACGGAGAGTATCATTGAGGATTTGTTGCAAATAGTGGAATTGAGGATCACTACCAGAGTAATTCCTGTCATGGCCTTACTAATATGGACTTGAGTTAGTCTTTATTTCTTGTCCATCAGATCTGGTAACAGCTAATCTTATATAACGTAATGACAACTAAACTGCTCTTCACCTGAAAATTTGAAGAATTCAAAGATTCTTGTTATTTATCCGGTTCGAAAAGGATCCATGATTGTTTCTTGGATTTTGTTAAATCAAATGTATTTTCGTGAAATAAAGGATAAAACAATATGTTGTGCTGACCTTTTATGAGAATTTGTCATGACACGTTATTGAAGATTTCAACGGTTAATTATACATTTATATAGCATGAATTTAAAATGGTATTCTTTCATATTTAAAAAAAATTATGTATTTGTTTAAATATTTTTATTGACTAGCAGTAGTATCTGGGATTGCCGGATAAATTAAGCGTTGGGTAAAGCAAAAATTTTAATTCATTAATATCGAAATTTATATACCCAGAAATCCTCAGAGTTACTCTTTCTTTTCATGGCCAAAATCACACGTAACTACTCAATACTTATATCAATTCGTGTGTTTTCTTTCCTTAAGAATGAAAGTAATATAATAATTAGAGTTTGAGGAAAAAATTAATTATTGTGCACCCTGTATAAATATTCGACATTATTATTTCTGAGATCAACCTCATGGAGCACTGTATAAAGTGCACTCGGTGATTTATTTTCATGTGTACATAATAATACATTCAGAAAGACTTTAATATGGAAAACATGACAGATTTTTGTTTTTGACTTTTTTTACATGCCAAAATACATATTTTTTGATGGCAGCCCTGACACGAAGGTACCCTATTGTGCCCTGGCACCTACTAAAAGAAACACTGCTTTAGAGCATGAGACTCATTCTGTTTTGTGTTGTCTTGGAAGTTAAAAGTAAATAATTGATTTCTATACATGTCTAATACTGATATTTCATATCAATTTATCATAAAAAATAAAATAAAAAACATGTAGAACACATGTCCATTACTAAAGCTCTCCACATATCTACACATTGTTTGTTTTTATCCAGAGACATACAAAACAAAGGTTGGATTGTTTTATGCCCAATTGAAAACACGAATCTCACAGGTGGTCTCAATATATTATATATAAATTTTAATGGATTAAAGAAATAAGTTAGTTTTTTTGGGGATCTTTATCATTGAGTTATGAGACAAGATGCTCCAAGAATGGCACCCTTGATGGATTCGTCTATTGAAGGAATTCAAAAAATCTTCATTTTTAAAAATATATATATATATCTTTGAAATAAGGAAGGATGAATGCACAGATATGTCACAAAAACAAGTGTCTGGGATATATTTGTCAGAGCGACTGCTACTTCTAAAACCAGCCATGATGACGGCAAATGATTTATTAAAAAAACGACGAATGAATCGTAGATTTAGTAAATATAAAGGTGATTTAAGATAAAAAAAAATATATACATATATTGTTTATAAATTAGGCAAGGGAATGGCAAAAAAAAAAAAAAATAAGTTTGATACTTTTAAGCGGAAAAAGAGAAGCTTTTATAAGTGCAATTCAAACTCTATAGTGTTTAACCTTCAGAGGTCAAAGACACTCTCACGAAAATAAGAGTGTTAATGTATTTAAAAAATATATATAAATAAACTCTTATTCATCGCTACTTTCCATTTTTTTTTCTTCTAAAATGGTATTGAATGGAAAGAAATGTGAAGCCTCGACGTTAGGGTGGTTTGTTCGCCACTTTTTTTCAAATTTTGATGAAGGCTACTGTGGAAAAGTAGTTATAGGTAAAAAAAAACTAGTGGTGTCCAAATTATGTAAATAAGATTTATTTGTATTTTTAACTTTTGTTTATATTGTATTGCATTTTTGATTTTTATTTATATTGTTTTGCTTTTTCAACCTTTATTTGCAATTTTAGGTAGAAACTGTGTATAGTAAAAGAACTGATTACTAGTGATGGTACGATTAGAAAAAAAAAATCCCCATACCGACTCCGATACAATTCCAGTAAAATTTCTCGATGCCGATTCCAATTCTTAAATATTTTTCATATTAGTTAAGAACATACCATTTTGTTGTCAGATTCACCCACAGGATTATATATAAGTATATAATTTGGTTGGTACATTTTGGTCTATGTTTGAAGAAAAGGCAATTTTGATTATTTAGTAAAGCAAGATATTAAAAACAAAGCATAATTCTTTATTGAAGATAAAATCATTGTGATAAACATTTCTCTTACCTATCAAATATATTTATAAAGTTTTTTTTTGAAAAGCATCCATGGAACTAGGCGGGAGAATAACAAGCTCTGTCAAAAAGGCCAAAACTGGAACTGGAAGAGTTAAAGAAAAGAGTCCAGGCCCATCTCCTCAAGTTACTGAGATCTCAGGTTTTGACAACAAACTGTACAGAGAGCTATAAAAAAGTGAATGAATACAGTATTGTGAGGATGCAGAGGCCACTCTTGAACCCAACAATGAAAGACTCCCATTTCCTCCTTTGCAAGACTCTTTTGAATTCTTTCGAACTATTTTTTGACTATTATGGCCCCCTACATCCCTGTTTCCAAACCCTTGTACTACACCTTTTGGTTACATGTCGAGGGTAAGGCCTGCTGTGTCCGTCATCCAAACACCGATGCTCTCAAAGATACTGTCAACCAGCACTGGGACTCCAACAACAGGACCTTTTTAACATACATATCATTATTCTTCGTATTACAAAGTACTTTATTTACAAAAAGGACCCATTATTTACTGCACACTTCTCTTTTTGGAAGTGGTACATTTTTAATTAATTCTACATTTAATTTCTACTTAAAAGTAAAAACGTTTGCAAATGATCAAAAGTTACCAACTTTAGTCAAAAGTTTAAAAGCTAAGGACAGCCTATCTTAGCTTTGCAAAAATATTACAATTTTTGGCAACGAGATATATTTTCAAACTTATTTAGAACCGATCGAGAGAATGAAAATAAAAACATTCATTTTAATATACAAAATAAGAGCTAGCCTAATGTACGGTTCTAGATAATTTTACCGCAAATATTTTTCCCACATAAATTTTTGACCCTTGTAAATTTTTCTCCATTAAAAATTCACCGCCTTTTAATGTTTTTATATTATAGATTCGAATATAACTTTTATTCCTTTATTTCTGTCGATGGAGTATCTTACATTTCTTCAAGCCTCAATTAAGATCATGACTATGAAGTAGGTGCCATTGTACAATGAATCATTTTAAAATTGACTCCTAAAATCGTATTTGTGACTCCTATGTCCTTATAAGCACTATTCTCTCTTTATTTCTATATTTTTCTTCTTCATACCTACAGCTGAGATACACCAGTAAATACTAAATTTAAAATTCGAACTTATCATATAATAAAACCACGAATAGGTCATGCAACAAAGTGCTCAAGAGGTGAAATTATGGGGGGTTACAAAGTTTACGGCAAAATGACCGCTCACACAAATGTACATACATTTATAAATTCATTACAAACTAATAAACCAATAATAGGTCTACTCATAATGTAATCGTGGTATTAGATTGCTAACGAAAATATATAGTAGGAGATATAAAATAATTGTAAGCGCTGGAGGGTCGTGATGTAGATTTTGTTTTACTGGGGTGTAATTTGATTTTTTAAAATATAATTATTATAAAGGGAACCAAGCAAGTAACTCTTTCACCAGTCATAATAATTATTATTAAATTAAAAAAAGAACCAAAGAGAACCTGAGGATGTCATAAATTAACCCCTCGCCCCCCCCCCTAAAAAAATGTTAGGGGAAAAGAAAGGTACTGAATAAGGCTTAAGATCAAGCTCTAGAGGTAGTCATTCATTATTCTTTTCGGATCAGTTTTTTCAGCGCAGCTTTTATTATGTATATATCTTTTCAGCATAATCAATTTTACACATAATTCTGTTGATTTAATACATAGAATGGTTCTCCCAAGAATACCCGACCTGACTAAGCGATGACAAAACGTTTTTTGTTTTAAACATCACTTTATTAGAAGTACACAAATGATCAAGTTTATTTTTTAACTTTAAGGTGCCACGCGCATAACTATTTGCTTGGCAGACATCAATTTGTCAAAATGGCGAAAATTGGTCATTGCTATAGGACTTTTATTTTAGGGTCCTTAGACCAACCGATTTAAAAAAAAATGAAGGGGATTCTACTATGGGTGAGTTTTACAAAAGTTAAATATTTGCATGCTGAATTTAAACGAGGGCTTACAAGCTGCCAAGTCGAGTGGATGACCAAATGAGATTACGACTCCAGAAATTATGAAGAAAAGTCACAAAGGGGCACTGGTGGATTGCCCACTGAAATTGTGCGAGCTACAAAGTATAGTTGGTATTTTAAAGAGTGTGGTATATTCCATAGTACCTGAAAATTTGGAGATGAGAAAGTTGTTTGAAAAATGAGTGCCGCATTTCCTCATACTCGAGAAAAAAACAGTGTCGTGATGAAGTTTTAATTAATTGTTATGTGAAGTTTCACAGCAACAAAATAGAATTTTTACAATTGTTCCATTTTTTTTTATAAAAGCTAAAAGGGGATTATGTTAAAAAATAAATATTTTTTATAAAGAGTGAATAAATAAATACTGCTCAAAGATTTTTCTTTCAGGGCTGAGGTGTTCAAAAACGAACGGAAAGTGTACACGGTGCTAAATATGCAAAGTAGTATATTATATTGTTTTTACATTTTGGAACGTATGAAAAAAACAATTTCCAAGTAATTGAGGCAAATGCAAAAAGTTTTGAAACTCTTCCAATGTCTTTTCTCTCTAAATAAAGAATATGGTTATTTAAAGCTTTAAAAAGTTGGAAAATGAGGAACAAAAAAGTAGACACATTCTGAGTCCATACTATGACTATTTTCATTTTGCACAATACAAATGACCAAATCGACAAACAATGGAATAAACCCCACTAAAAATAAAGAAATAGTTGAATTTGCAAAAATAAAGGATTCAAGTCGAAATATAAAGATAATTTGTAACTAATGAGTACATAAATGTCTACCTATGTGGAAATCTCTCAATTCATCACTATGCATTTATGTACAAGTATTATTAATCATTCAAGAAACATTTGTTTAATTCTAGATTTGTAAAGCATTTATTGTCTTTGGTCTTTACATAAACCGACGTCTCTATTAATAGCCACATAGGTACACCTTGGGTATTGGTTAGCTACCTAGTGGGATTTAAAAAAAAACCATTTAATATGGCTCTTGAAATATAATATTACCTCAAGGAATCTCTGGAAGCCTTTGCAGCAAAACAAATCAAGATGAATAAAACTTCATAACATGCACTCTCTTTAAAAAAAACTGCAATTTCCATGAATATTCATTTACACTCTTGTAGTATAATTATTTTTTTGCGTCAAGTCCCTCATAAAAGAAACACACACAAATTGTTTCTTTAATCAAAAGTGAAGGTCCCCACAACTTTTATGCATTATACCGGTACACTAGTGGTACCGGAGGACTTATTCCTTTAAAACGGTACACTACCAATTTGATATTAGAACCGATTCTTACAGTGTCATTGTATGATAAGTAAGTTGTCCACCAATAACATAAACTCCCGCCCCTCCTCAATTATGAAAAAAAAATCAAGAATGAAAGTTCGTCAATCTAGCTTGAAAACATACTACAAAATAAAATATAAAAGATGGGTTATAACTTTTTGGGTGTAACCAATTGATGGATGTTCTAATTCAAAATTATACTATGTCACGTCTTTATAATATTACGCAACCTTTAATACAAAAAAAAACCCAGAAAAATAGCCCAAAATCGTAAACCAAATATGTCAATCACACCAACTGCCATTTATCTCTTATCTACTTCCAGACCATTACTGTCATAATATTTCTTCGCCATTTTTAAAATGAATTACCCATTACTACAATCTACATAGGGAGTATTTATTTTATATTATATTATAATATTCCTTAATAATATTTTATTAAAAGAGTAGTTATGAGTACTGATTATATTATTTCTACGAAGAAAGAGCCAAAAAATTTTCATAGAAATAATAAAATGGCCGCTATATATATCATATAAACGACAAGAGATAAATAAGAAATTGTATTCCTGTTCTTTTGGAAACGGAACATATGTATAGACTAACTTATTACATTGTGTATTTGTCAAAAAAGAATAAATTATGAAATAGCCATGACGTTTCAAGGGAGAAGAGGAAATCAACAGTTGACAACAAAATACATAGGGTATTTTTGTGTTAGCGAGGTAACACCGTGATGTGGCTTTAAATTATAGTAAGTGGAAACCTGTCAGTACTAAAATTTAACAACTTCAAAAGTCTGCTATCTAACATTGGCACTACCTGGAACATCTATATTTCCAAGCTTATAAACTAGGAGAAATTGTGATTATTTTACACTTACTATATTAGATGCAGTGGTGTGCCCATATGATTAGCTTTAACTAATTATAACACTAATCTATTTTAATACCTACATGTACTAATATAAAAAAACATTTTTAGCAAACTGTATCATTTTTTAAAACAATGTTAAAGTTAAATACCCCTGAAATTTAAACTTTATTATTAAATTCAAACAATATTTAGATATTTTGCCTCCAAAAATGAACAATTGGTAAGCGTATTTTATAAATTTGGAAATGATTACAGATATAAATAATTTAAAAAAATGACAATCAGGTGACTAGATCATGTTTATGAAGATGGCAAAATTTGAATTTCCTAGCCTTTATATTGGGGAAGATATAATCCCCCAAATGTTGTAAGTTAAATATCTTAGCTCAAGCTTTTGTTCAGATAACATGTATTCGTCCTAGGTCAAGGAGTTGTCTTTTACATATTCCTAGTTTTTATTTAGGCCCGAGGGCGTTGGTAAAGTCTAGTCCAGCCCCACTTGTTGATCCTTAAAAAAGGTAAAATCATTGACCACCCATTGAGGGGGTTTCTCCTTCTTTTGTTTTAATTATTTCATTATATAATAGAATAAATTATATCTATAACTACTAGCACGAACACGCTATTTTAAAGATAACCAATGAAAAATTAAGAAAAGATTCTATTTATGTTAAAATTCTAAACTAAAACGATTTACTATAGACTATAATTATATAATAGGTAAATTTCTATTGTAAATCCTCCTTGTATACAACAATTTTTATTGTTTCTGTCCGTTTGATGTAAATATAATCAAACATGCATCCCCTTTTGACACTCTTGAAAATGTAACCATGTGGAAATACTGATTTTGATAAATATAGGCCAATTTTCTCAATTGTTTGACCTTGTGATTTGTTAATTGTCATTGCTAACTAACCATGTTTCTTCTTGAGCCATAATCAAGATTGAAGATAAATACGAAGACTCATCCTCTCCCTAATTCCCTTTTTTTACTTCGTATTTAATATACGTCTGTGTGTACAATAATTCGTTTTTGGAATTTTAATTATTTTTTGCGCATTTTCGAATCGACAAACTATACCTTTAAAAAAAATTGAGACTCGGAGAATCACTCTTGTTTTATTAAAATAATCAAATAATTAGCAAAAAATCAAACTTCTCCTCCATAGGCCAGAAATCAAGTTTGATCAGAATTAAACATATAATTACGTACGTAATTTTAAATTCTGAACAACTTTTATTTTATGTCTAAAGTCTTTATCCGTTTTGGAAATAAATGCGTATTAATCATTGTTTTTCTAGGCGGGACATACATCACACACAAACACATAAATGATTTTAATACTATCTAGGATATAAAAATGTAGTATGTTCGTATTATATTGAATTATAATGAAAATTGGAATATTTTTTGTAAGATTTGTGTAATGCTCTTAAAATATATTACATATTTTCATTAATAAACCATCGATATTTTTAGGAAAAATTCCAAAGATCGATAGGATCGGTCCTAAGACTGGACTAGAACCAATAAATAAGGGCTGGCACTACACTAGTCATAAGTAAAATACTCAAGGGAGTTTAATTTTTCCCGAGTAAAATAATTTTCTCGGCATAGCTATATATTTTTCAAATTTTTCTCCAAAAAATTTAATGTTTGAAATTTTTTTTCCAAAATTATATTTTTGAATTCTTTTCCAATAAATTTAATTTTTTGTGAATAGTTGTGGGTTTTTGTTTATATTTTATAATAATATAGCGATATTAATTTTGATACCGAAACCATTACTTTTTACACAGGTTACTTTTACATTTTTATATTATATTATTTGAAAGTTTTTTCTTCTTCAAATTGTATCTCTCAGTACCACGATGCAATGGAGTCCCCATGAATAAAGGGTTGTAAAGCTGTTGTAACGTTCTTATTGCCTGACAGAAATGAACAATTACCTGCTTTTGTGTGTGTGTTTACACCTGGTTGTATGTGTAGTAATATAATCAGAGTAGACTAATCACCATCTGTCTCCCATCTATGTAACTATGAACAACATAGATAGTACATGATCAATCTCATAAATGACAGGTGAACAATCTTAAAGGATGCAATCTCGTCTCTCATTACACGTGTAGTAACATTAGGGCGGTTAGTTTTGCGACTTTTTTCGAATTTCGATTATGGCTAGGGACTAAATACTAACCCCACTCTGTACCTATCAAGGACATGTGCAGAAATGACTCCGATGTCGATCCTCAATTCTACTCCCGATCCTATAAGGACTTACGCATATAACCATCCAAAAATCATCAGTATTATTCTCCATTTTTCATGAACACACGAACTAATGATGAATTACTTTTTGCTTAGATGTTCTTTCTTCAACAATTAAATAATACTTTATAACAAATTTGAAAAAATATTACACACGTCACTTTTTATTTTTTTTAACAATCCTGAAAGGTTGTGTCGTTCTTATTTAGGACTGAAGACTGCATTTATGTTTAGTTCAGTCTTGGTCCGATCCAGTTCAGTCCTAAAAGCTTATAAAGTATATGATGGTATTTGATGACTTCACTCAAATTTATTTCTTTTTAAAAAAAATCAGTTTTAGCACTGATAGTTCGAAGGACTGATAGTCTTATAAATCCTTATTCTTTATTTTGAATAAAATCATTTTGATAGACATTTTTCTAATCTATTAAAATATATTAGTAAAGTATTATTATAAACTTCTCATTGGAATAATGGACAAAGTAGAACTATTCTTCATTTCCCTATGGACTCTTCCTTATTGCCCGTATCGTTTTTAGTGGATTTTGTTAAATATGATTTCATAGTTCTAGTTTGCCTCTTTCCCGAGACTTCAGCAAAAATTAACCCAAATACACAACAAAAAACGATACAAGCAATCGGGAAATGTCCATAAGGCAATGAGCCATGGTTACACATTCCCCATTGCACCACCAAAAATGGTGCCATAAAGTCATACTAGGGAGTAACGCATATAGACATACTTCTACGAATATCTACTTTTTATTTTGTTGTTAGCTGTCCATTTTTCTGCATTTTATCTCCTAATCAGTGTTCTGAACAGTGATTGCTTGAATTATAATTAGATTTTGTTAAGCTGTGAAGGCTTTTTAATAATAATTGAATGATAATTCCATAGTTTGGAAGAAAACTGATTTAGGGCTTTTATTTTGTTTCTTTTAGTAAATTCTTTTTTGTTATATTTTCAGAAAGGAATGGTCAAAATATAGTTTCAAAATCTATTGACGTTATTTGCTCTTTTTTGCTGATAAAATCTTTATTTTATTTAATTAAAATTTTTATAGGCTTGAAAAAGGTCTTTCAAAATGGGATTATGCAGAATGATGCTTCTTTTATGTCTTTACTTACTAAAAATAAATAATTTTTCTCTGTTTTTCAAACTTCCACCGAATTTGTGTAACCGAAAAAGGATAAGAATGAAGTTTTGTATAGCATATTTCCTTATTACATGACAACTTTTTCTGTACTTGCCATAATCGAAAATCTGAAAAAGTGGAAAAACCAATCACCCTAACTAACATCTCCCCCATTCCCAATTTCCTTACTGCCACAGTTTGATATAAATAAACCAAGAGTGCGAATAAATAGATATATATCAAGAAAAGCTGTCAAATCATTGACAAATTATTTATTTTGTTTTTGTTATTCTTATTCAACAACTATATCTCTATATATATCTACATGTTATAATGTTTACGCTCAATGTATATAAAGGTGGTTTTATATCTAGTGTTGAGACTCGGCCCAAGACCGAATTTTATTCCAGGTCCTTTTTAAATAATTTTTTTCTGTACAAATTTGAACCAATATTTGGGTCCAGAACGCAAAAGTGGAGACCAGAATTTAAAGATTTTTAAATAGTGGATACATTTTTTCCTTCTCAATCTATTCACCAATTTTTTTGCATGTCTCAATCCATCATGCAATTTTTTCTGGCTCAATTTACGGGTCGATTTTTTAGTTCTTAATCCATGGACGATTTTCTCCCCTATTCAACTGATTTATGATTTATGCAACACATCTAACGACATATGACATTATTGTAGGTTGTTGTTGACAATTTTAAAACACATATAACGTTATCAACAATTTATTTATGAATAGGTCTAGACCAATTTAGACAAAAAATTACTTTGGGACCGATCCAGACTGAACTTACTTAAGAGATCCAAATGAGTTCCTTCCACTTCAAATCATAACGAAGTTTGTCAGACTGAAACTCAACACTAATATGTACGTAGGATTTCAAAACAAAGAAAATAGTCCCCCCCAGGACACATAAGAGATAAGAATAATGAACTATTATTTTGCTGTTAGACAAAATAAAATGTAATAATGGATTAGGAGCTACTTGTATACATACATGAATTTAGTGATAACATGATATAACATATTTACTCTTTTACGTATTGTATCAGATTTTGTTTCAAATTGGGTAATTTATTCATCCTCTTGTATTGTCTTAAATATGATGCAATAAGTAAATACAAAGGGTTATCTTTAGAGGGGCACTTGCTTCAAGCCCTGCTCTTGATTAGAATCACACTTTGGAAAAAGTTTGTCAAAAATGTTCACGCAGAAGAAACTTATAAAAGATCATAAAAATCGAAAAAAAGTTTTACTGTTTTTTTCGTTTCAAAATGAAACAAATACTGTCTAAAAAACATAATAATAACCATATCAATCATATCCCATAGAAGCTTGCCTTTTTCTAAAAAGGTCATTCTAAAGAAAATTATAAAGGATATTTTTTTTCTTTGTTTTGATAAAAAATGGTTCTTAAAAAATTGAAAAGAGCTCTGCATTTTATTTTCTAAAAAATTATAAGTATTTATAAAAAACCCAATTTTATCCAAGAAGAAAAGAAAATGGGACACACATTTATCTTTTCTCGAGGCTTCGTTCACGTTAATACCGGCCGTGAAGATTTTTTCAATGATTGATCACAAGGTATGATCCATGCGTAGTGATATTAGTTTGTAAAAAACAAAAAACCGAGAGTGATACCGTGTTGAGGTAATATAATAATTTATAATATTATTTAATATAAGGATATGTTTCTGACATAGAGGGCGTTCTAAATATTCTCCATGCACTACTTTAGTTTAAAAAAACTATTTTCAGTAACAAGATACATACTGTCACTTGTAGATAATATATTTTATTAGTATGCCCTATTTTGACTCAAAACTGGACATATTGTTTAAAAATTGTCCTATACTACCCTCAAAAATGACATAATAGGCTTCAAACTTTGTCAAAGTCGTTTAACTTATTGTTAGCTCAGATAAGTTATCTATGAAGGAAAAACAAATATTAATTAAAATCAGACATATGTACATTCGTTTCATAATTGATATGTATATGTATATTAGACTGCACCGTTACGACAAAAGCTACGGATTTGGTATTGCGGTATATTTTTATTTTGCATTTTATTCTTCTAAATAAGAAATGACTATCAAACGGTCAAAAAAATGCTCCTTCATGGACGCGCTTTGATTTGAAAATCTGTAAATTGTCGAATTTTTTTTTTTGATGTTCTTTCTTTAAAATTATCGATTTGAATCCAGTTCAAAGAAATTTATTCATTCATTATTATAGATGAACCATCTATTTTGTAATATTATTTCTACAATTTTTCTCTAACTTCCCTCATGGTATGAGTATTTTAGTTCCAAACATGCTGCCAATAAATAATTATTCTCTTTTGGGACCGCGTATTACGCGCATTTATTTTGACATTTATTTTCATTTTTACTACTCAAATTTTGTTTTTTAATAGCAAGTGTTCAATATATTAGAATTAAATTTACTTTTGTTATTCATTTATGTCAAATAAGACACCTTATTTTACCAATTTATAATTTTGTACTTATTTTATTAAAATTTTTTTTTAATATTCTATAAGTATGATATTTTTAATTCATTCTAAAAATTTAATTTATTTTTAACCTTTCAGAAAGAAACTAATATTGAATAATTCTTTCTAATTATTTTTGAAAATATTGAAAAGGAAACAAAAATTTCCAAAAAAACTAATAAGGATTAAAATACAGCATTAATCATTAATCATCAAGTATTCTAACCTATAAGCAATATTTGTAAGGTTTTTTTCTAAAGTTACCTCATGGAGAAAAAAGATAGAAATCTAAATAATTTTTTTTGATCCTTCCTTTCTGAAAATGTAAAAAAATGATGCATGCTATACGCAAAAATCACAATATTTTACAAACTTTTTTCTCTTTTTTTGATTAATATAACAATTTTATAAAAAAACTTTTGAAATACTTTTTATAGGTTAGAAAAATGTCTATTGAAACTATTAGATGTCAAAATAAAATAACTGAAAATGTATTCCCTAAGTGAAAAGATTTTGCTTTTTCCATAATTTGATCGATATGTGCGACCTTCAGATGACTGAATGACAATACATACAACTTTGCATAGGTAATTTTCATACTCCTAGGCAACATTTTCACTATATCCGTAATCGAAATTCCAAAAAAGTTGAAAATCAAACCGCCCTATTGCACATGCTGCCTTGCACTTAACTGATGTCATGTCTTTAAAGGTATCTTATTATATAAGGTATAAACAGTACAAGATTACAGATTACTTCTTTATCATTATTTATAAATTATTTCATCTCTATTGTCCTTTTTTTCTTCTAATCCTATAGGCTTCAGTTATATAATTAATCTGATGGAGATACAACAGTAAAGTTCGAACGAATAATATAAAAAGGCGGCGAAAATGTCGTGCGACAAAATCTCCTCGAGAAAAAATTACCAAGGGCAAAAAAGTAGGATGCTAAAATGTTTTCGACAAAATTACGAAGAAAATCATGTGTTATTGTCCTAAAGATCGTCGATCCTACGGACTCTCAGTACTAGAAATGACTAAAAAAAGAAGTAATACACTTTAGAAACGTTATCACAGAGCGAACGTTATAAGTTTTAAACTGATATGCAGTACTTAACTCAACTGGACCAAGACTTAACTGAATGGGAATGCAGTCTTCAAATCAAATAAGGACCGATGCAACACTACATAGTTCTATCATGTATTTATCACAATGGTATTGAGAGCCGTAATTATTGATTTCATGTCTACTCCTCGTAATGATAATTATTATACATATTTGACAATAACTTCAATTAATTAGGGATGGTGTGCTTTGATGGATGAAGAAATGTAACAACAAGGACATGAATACAATGATATAATATAATTTTTGTATGTTTGAAGGATTTGATTCCCTTTGTATCATGTGTCACAAATTTACAATTTATATACATATTTGTATTTAAGTTGAGTTTGAACTTGGAAAATCTGCCTTTTGTAAATACATTTAAAAAAATAAATAATATATACAATACGTACAATATTATGAGTCGTTAAGGCAGTGCATTTTTTTATTTCATAAAAATAAGGCATTAAGTAATTATACATGGGAACTCCCACTGCATTCCAATCATAATAATAATAATAATAATATAATCACTTTGTCTTTGGTTTAAGTAAGAAATGTAAGCACTCAAATATAAAAGTTTTTACAATCAATAAAAATATTTTTAATATACGTTTATATTGGTTTTTGAGCTTAGTATTTAAGTCAAACCTTCGGTATAATTATACCACATGTGTGATTCGTCAACACAAAACGAGCTATAATAATTTTTGGTGCAAAATTGAGCATGGATTACTAACTTTATTCTTCGACGAATTATCGTTAATTTATATCACTAAATTATTCTTATTAACCCTTTGAAGGTGCCGTAAGTTGCGCTTAATGTAGTGAAAATTAAGCCTCACAATAAAACAACAACGTAAAATTGACAGATTTTGTATTTGAAAGGCCATATCTAGGCCAAAGGCTCTAAATGGCAGCTAAAACTCTTGGGTATTTAACTCATAAGTAATTTGTGTAAAATTTAATCAACTTGTCTATGAAATTTCATTTGTATTTATATATGAATTAAAAAAAAGGTTGGGATTTTATCCTTTTATTGAACTTGGCCAAAGTTGCTTTCATGTTGAAGCACCACGGTAATAAATTAAAAATCGCTAATGACAAAAAAAGTGTCATATTTTTAAATATGTATGTACTAGTGGTGTTCGGAATACTGGTACTATTTTGATACCGGGAAAATGATGTGCATACTTTCACTTAATCATCATCACCGATTTTGATATTTTTTGATCAGGTTCTTTATCCCATCAAAAGAACACAATGACTGAAATTTTAGGCTTACAAGGGCCCGTTTGAAAGTACCATAATGTGTTGTTGCCATTTTTTATGGATACTCAAACTTTAGTAGGACATAACTCTGCTCAATGTCAACCGATTTCAAAATTGTTTGTTTTAAAATACTCACACAAGGAAGAAATTTAGTTTAATTTTTATTAAAAAATAGCATTTGCACCAAAAAATACAACTCAAACATTTTTTCAAAATATTAAAAATGGCGCCACAGCAGTTTTGATTTTGCCAACTTTTAGTCACAGCTTTAACTTACTCATACCCTATGAATATGCAAACAATTATAGTTGAGTTTCAATGGAATCCTCATTCAGCCCTGATTGGCCCTGATTGGCTAGCTCCTCAATCTTGCAGCCCCAAAGAAATTCCTTAGTAATTGAATTACTCTGCACAATATTTGTGTTTTAAATTTTTAGGCAAAAAAGTATTACAATACTTATTTCGGTAGGGAAATCTGTACGAAAATATTGGTATGTTGACAAAACTTATATTTACATATAAACGCCTCCAAATCGGATGTGAAATCCGTTCTAAGGAACAAACTTTTCTCAATGACATCAATATAATAAATATCAATAAATGACGTCATCAGCTGTTTACCTACGCTTCTTTGGAAGTATACGCACCCAATGATTAAAAGATTAATAAATAATTTGATTAACACTAAATTAGAAAAAATAGTAGATTAGTTTAGTAAGGTTTTTCTCTCTAAATATTTATTAAATTTTAATATACTTTGATTAATGGTAAGACTTCAGTTTACCAACGGGGCATGAGCGTTGTTTACTTGTATTAGTTTGTAAACAAAGCGACAGAGAGTAACTCCGTCTTTCGGGAAAAATACTCAACTTCTCAAATGATTATATGATTTAATATAAAATATAGGTGCATGTTACTCACATAGAAGGCGCTGTAAAAATTATTGTTAGCATGCCCCATTTTTGTAATAGCAAGCTACTGAGTGTCGAACCACTTTACGAATAATATATATTTGTTTCATTTTTGCATGCCCTATTTAATTAATTTTGTAGAAGTTTTAAAATTTCTAACATTTTAAAAAACATAAACGGTGCACAACAGGATGTGATGGGACCGATTTTAAGTTCTTAATTTAGTAAATTATTTAACCATTGAAGTTACCATTCATGAATTTTCAATATAATCCAATCCTGCAGGTAGCAGCTAAGTACCTCCTTTATTAGTACTAACGTGTCAAATCCATTATGGTCTGAGAAAGGGATGTATCAATAAGCGATTTGACCGATTACCGATTAGTAGGTAGTTGTTAATCGACTAGTTATTTATTGATGTTTTAGTACAGTTAAAAAAAACCAATAAATGGCAGTAATACTTATGATATAATAAAATTTCACAGGCAATACCAAGTTCTTTGTCAAAAGGGTCCTTTACCAGTAGTTGCTCAACCACCCAAAAATTTAGCTTAACAGCATTTTCCAATTAACATTTAATCGGTGTATCTCATGTTTTAATGCTGCATTAAGCATAATGGAATTCCTCAATGATGAAGGACAGAAAATCAATGCAATGTATTTCAAAATATAAAATGCAAGTTTGTTTCTTTTCTTAGCTGTTATATATATTTCTTATAATAAATTGGATATAGAATTATATTAACAACAATCTGTTATTGATCCTTGGTGTCTATTACGACCCCCCTCCCCTCCTCTCATTTATAAGTTCCCCGGATATTGCAGTCCATAACTTAATCGTCATTCATCAGGGTTACTTAAAGGCATTTCCTCAATAACAAATAAATAATTGACTCATTAGTTTAATTATTCACGGACGCTCCATTGACAAATTCATAATAATTATGCCCCAACATTGGAGTGGATATATATAGGTACTAGGTATCTACGAGTATATATATAAGTAAATTGTATATATCACTGACTGCATTTTGTTTTTAAAAAACAACCACCACAACTAATACTTAATGCATTCGAGCTCTAACGTTGCAATAACGATTTACTAATTAAGATAAAGTAGAAATATCTTGAGCTTACAGTCATACATTTGGATTTGGATAGAAAACATACAGGTTCTGCATTCTTATGTTTAAATGTTCTTCGTTTTAGAAGTGAGCCTTAACCATTATTTGTGTTTAAACTATGTGTGTAGAAAATATAAAAGCTGTTATGATAGGTTATGAGAGAGATCATCAAAGTATTAAGTAGTCGCTAGTGCGTGTGCTCACAGATAATGTAAATTAAAACTCATGATTTCTTGGCGGAATTATAAGTGTAAGTCCTTGTTGGGCTCATAGTAGAATTAAGGATCGACATTGAAATAATTCCTAACCACACCTTTGTTAGATATGGATTAGAATTAGTGATTATTTGCTATCTCTCATATAAAACGTCATAGTAGCTAAACAGAAAAACCTCTAACAATAGTATTCACATTGTCAGGGTCACCATACAATTTATGGGTTTATATATTAAGCATACCGGCAGTTCATATCACTATATACAGTGTTCCTTATATCAAAATATGTGTATGATATACGTCAAGGGGCACAATACTGTTGTACCGTGATAAAATATCTTGAGTGACATTTTGGTAATTCTGAGTTATTGAAGAAAATATGATTTTTTTGGAAGCCTTCAAAAGTGTTTAAACATGTTATTGTTAAATGCTCATGTAGTGTCTTGTCAATCCTTTTTATATATTAGTTATCGTTGTGTACCTTTTAATATTTTATGCATTCAAATTTAAACATCTCCTTTTTACTCGTGGGTCGGGTCACTTCCCTGTATTTTAGCTTTTATGTATTTTTGTCTGTGTACTTTAGTACATTCCAAATAATATACTCTTTATACACTTTACCACGACCGGAGTCACCTCTTTTGAATATTAATATATTCAAATATATTGGTTGTATCTTTAGGTAGGAACACAACAGCTCACAGTATGTCAATTATAGTGCCACCACTTGACATGTGTGAAGTTGATCAATAAAAGGATTTAGGAAATCGGGTCCTATTATCATGGTCGTTTGCCATTAACAACGGAGGTTGTTCCTTTTGACATGCTATGTACTCAGTAATGAGAGGTTTCTCAACATTAATTTTATGTTTAATATATGTAACATGGTTTGCTTTATTCACCCCAACATCTAACTCAATTACTAAAAAAAAAAAAATTTAAAAAATTGGTCCATTTGTCGTGGTAAGGCAGTTTATATATTATACAGGTGATTGTTTTTCATATATTCATGCAGATAGACAAATTTTGATTTATCAATATAGAATTTGGTTTATTTGTTCATCTAAAGTATGGCTTGAGCTTTAAGATCTGGTGCATCAACATAAAAAAAAATAACTTAAGGCTCAATTAAATTTTTGATGATCAATATCAACGCCCAATATTTTATTTATGTATTATAGCCGATTATAGACTTTATAATTAAATTTTGAGGATCGTTTAAGAAAGATGTTAATATGACCTAGAGTAGTGGTTCTGGAAGGGAGGAAATTCACCTCTGGAAAAAGGAAGGATGTGAAATTTAATTACATTCTGAACTGGAACAAGGATAGGAGAACTATTGAGATTTGGAGATAAGTTAATGGAAGCAAAAAGTTGTGGAGTCCTGATATGATTTATGGGTATTTATTTATTTTCAATATGATCTTTTGAATACGTTGATTAAATTTAATGTAAATTATTTTTCTTCAATTGTTACAAAAATAAATAACCATAAATATGATCCATACTCAATACTCATCTTTGAGAAAAAGTATTACTTGTGTTGTTGGGCCTCTAATATTCAACACTTTTGTTTATAAGTAAAACAATGATAAAATACAGCATAAATACACTTGTCCTCATTTCCATTGGTATTATTGTCACGTGTATGAATAATTTTGAACATTGCATTTTTTGGTTATCCATCAATAAAACTAACAGGGGTATGAATAATTTTGAGGACAAGTGTACATACATTAAGATATGTATTTTTGATTGGTTGAGGTACCAGGAGTATAAATATATCCCTTGGATGATCATCATTATCAACACATCTATTTTAATCTCACAAAAGTTGAAACAAGGAGAAAAAAACACACACCCAAAAGGAGTGATTATTTCATCAGGTTTTTAAATATATATATATTCCCTGCGATGAACATACAGGGTGGAACATATTTCGCTCCTTTAAGTCGATTTGATTGTAGTCAATGATCAAATTGTAAGATTGTGAGACCGTAAAAATAAAGATCTGGAGCGTCCAGTCGTTTAAAGAACACATGAAAGATGAAAATGATTTTAAAAAGGTTGCAAAACATTTGAGAGGGACTGGTAATCCTGAAGAGATGTGTAAGGCCCCCCATAGAGGATCCAAAGATATCCATAAGAAGAATATGAGGAAATATGTTGGTTTCGAGAACGAAAATTTCACAAGATCTCAAATAGCCTGGGTTGAGGCTGTATGTACAGGTCCCAAAACAAATGTTGACAAAAACGCATATGCAGAAACAAGCCTCAGGATTCAACTAAATTTTTTAAAAGATATGGACTAGACCAAGTCTATAACAGGTGTAATGACAGATATCTGGTATTACCCACAGGGGATATAACTGGTCTGTAGCGAACAAAACATTGTGCTCAAGTCATGATTTTTGGGGTATTGCTTCGGGTGGAAAAATCATAACCATATTAGGCCTCTTGGGCTACTATCAAATCAACTACCCATTCTATTTTTTTGTGTGTGCATCGACATCTTTACTCCAATTTGAATAGAGTTGTAAATGCCAAGCATATTTTAGCGTGCGAGTTTTTTGTCTTTGTCAACCTTAATAAGGTTTTTCATATTCTAAAGCTGTTATCATTATTCATTTACTCTTGAAAATATAATATCTAGAATTATAAAATGTAACCACGAGTGTTTGTGCTCATAAGCGACGTAGAGTAATATTGAGGAATTATTGGGAAATCATAGTAAGTGGAAGTTTCTTTCTTAGTTCAGAGTTGATTTGACTATCGAAAACTATGTAGTTCTAGCCATTGTTATTGCTTGATAGAGAATGGTACTATGTTTATATCCTTCTCTTATAGCTACTGTGTGGGCTAATCTAATAAAATGTAATGACAGCAAAGATGCTCTGCTCCAAAACATTATTCAAATTGTCAGGGATACCATGTTGATTTTAGATTTTTTTTTTTTTTTTTTGTACATTGCGAAAATGATTACAATTTACAACTTTAGACATATCAATGGAATTTTAAAGACATACAATAATTATGCATGAAGTTTTGCTTATATTTTTTTTCCATAGGTCAACCCATCCCACCTTTTATGTTTTCCTCATGCTGGACGCCTGAGTGTTCCATATATGTATATCATTTCAAAGATGAGACCCTAAGAAATTCAATAATACTAACTACTTTTAGAAATTGTCATAAATATGTCTTCAGTTACAACTTTAAAAAAGTAAGAGTAGTTATGATTCACCCTGTACACACCAGTGCGTATACATATGTAGTATCATGGTGTCATTGTCGTCAAGGAAAAAAAAGACTTACATTTACTAAATAAAAGGATATCAAATACCTATTTCTCATTTAAATGGAATTAATATAGAATTAAATGGATATAAATTAATATTGAATTTTGTTCTTATGGGTGTGGCGCATTATTGGGTCTTAATACGCATTATTTATAGTGTCATAAATAAAGAAAAAGAAGAAATAAAACCTCAAACCACAAATATATAATGGTGTTTGTATATGTATGTGAATTGTACATACGAGAGTACCTTGGATAGTATCATCATCATCATCATCGTCATTGGAACTCAATTTCGAGCGCTGTTTTGAATAATATGGACACCCCCCTTCTGAGTTACTTGATTAGTTACAATACCTTATCAGACACAGAATTAAAGTTAATTTCAAAAAATAGGAGGAACGAAAAAAAGGATTAAATTGAAAATAGGCTGATAAGGTTCTTTCTATATGTGGACTGTGGAAAAATCTTGAACAAAAATAAAAAAGGGATACTATCTTTTTTTTACTTTATTTAAAGGCAATATTGGAATTAATTATTGACTTTGTTTTCAAATTTGTAGGATAAGTTAAGATGTCCATGATTTTTAGCTATAGTTTAAAACCTTTATTTGATTTAAAACACTTATATTGTTCCAAAACTAATAAAATCTATCATTCAATAGTTATTATATTATGATAATGAATTTGTTCTACTTCAAGTGCAATTTTCAGCACCTTGTTGGTAGCAATGAAACATTATTCTTCGCTGAAGAATGCAAATGTAATCAAAACTTAATTTTTAGAAAAATCCTTCTTGTTTGTTTTTGTGTTGACGGGCTAAAATTGTTAGTGGAAACACAATAACTTTAATCATTATTCAAACTTTTTGTTGATTTCTGAGACTTATATTGTCTCCGATATGGCAATTCAAATAAAATCTATCAATTTATCATTATTTCAATCAATTTTGGTTATTTTAAGTACAATTTGCAACACACCTAAAGGGGCAATAATAATATTTTGTTCATAAAAATTTACGATAGTTTGTAAACAAATGTAATCCATAATCCACTTTAACAAAAATCATTCTATAAAGGCATATATATATGATATTTTAAAAAAATTGGATCGATTTGAGCCGTAGTATGACAAATTTTTAGATTAAAAGCTTCATGGGTTCATTTGCACATGGATCATTAAACGGAAAATCAATCAAGTTTCTGAATTTTGACTTTTTTATATTGCAAACGTTTACAAAGTCCAAAAATCAAATGTTTTTTTTTGTGAAAAACGACTAATATAGTTTTAAGTGCATTATATAAGGAACATCATTGATTTTTTTAATATATTGAATGCCTATATTTACTTTGGTTTAAAATATATTTTTGAGTTTTCTAATCAAAAACTCAAAAATCTTCGATTTTGTACGATTTATAAAAGGAAAAAAAATAATATTTTTTGCTCTCAGAAATGGACAAAGATTTTAATTTAAAAAAATCAAGAATTAAAACCACATATATTAGATGCAGATCAAGGAAATGGTTTGTTTTTGTCCTCAAAATTGAACCTAATAAGGATAAATAGAAGAGGTGAAAGACAGTTGCTATATTAGTCAAAGTAGGTATAGTATATAATTAACTTGTGTCATCTCAAGTCTCAAGCTCACATTTCCAAGTACTTTGAAATTAAAATCACATACAGTTCAAGTCCTCAGATTTCTTTCCAGTTCACTTGAAGTCCATAATGAGCCAAATATAAGTTAGTTATAATAAATCAAAAGTAATGACAACAACCAACCCTCAATTTTCAATTAGCATATTGATACTTCACATTGCTACTTACTCTGACTAATCGTCTCGAATTTTTTTCTTCTTCTTTGAGATTTCTTTACAAACTTTTAAGGACATTTCATTGTTTATACAACTTGAGAAAATTTGTTTCAGAATGGTGTCAAATCTGGTTAAGCTTCAAGTCTTTCATTTTAAGCTCAAGTTCAGTCTTAGGTCTTCAAGTACGGACTCGAGTCCAAGTGAGTCTCAAATATTGAGTGCAAGTCCATATCTCTTGTATATAGTGCAATATATGTTCCTAATAAATTCACCCAATCATAGTATATATGTGTAACGTCAGCCAATAGTAATAGTGAAACAACTTAGGACTTTTGTCCTAAATGAGGTACCAACTTACACTAGTATTTATTGTAATATTTCTACATATTTGACAAATAATGTCAGGAAATATTTAATAACTTTTGTTAAACCTGTGCAATATTAAGGATAATTTTCTGTGGTATAAAGTATGTGAACATTATTTTTTATAAAATGTAAAACCAATCAAAGAACCACTTAAAGTATACAGTTAAAAAGTCCAGTAAATACATTTTGAGAAAGTCAAAGGTCGACTGCAATTTTTGGCGTATTATGTTGATTTTGTATTGCTCTGGGTTCACAAAAGACAAACTTGGAAATTGTGTGGAAAACGAGCACCGCCGTACACATTTTCCGTTAATTTGTGAGAACCTGAAAGGAACAAAATTGAAAAAATAATAGAGTTTTTTTAGGAATTGCGTTATTTAGCAGTGCATTTCTATTGTTCTCCATTTAGAGATATTTTATCTCAAAAGCAAAGCTCAAATTAAGTGGCGAAACTGTGACCAGCAGATAATTTTTGTTTCCAAGATTAGTTAACTACTTTTTTATCCTCTAGGGATGCTAAAAGTATAATGCATTACTCTATAACAAACTACGTAACCTTCATCGTTTTGTTTTTAAAAAAATGCACGAATGAACCGAAATTACCTTGAAATGAACGAATAAATTGAATTTTTTCAACAAATCCAAACCTACAAAAAGTTGGATGGTAGTCCAGTGCCGTAATAATGGTTTCATTACTGGGAAGGGGGGCTGACTGGAGGGACTATGGAGTGTCACCACTAATTGGGCAATGTATAGGGTGTTAAGACAAAATCGGCGCTTACTTGCACCGATTATTTTGCTATAAAGCAGTTCTCTGATGGGGTCTTTTTTTGTCGGCAGAAACATTGTTGTATTAACAAACTTAGTTTAGTTTTGGGCATCATGTCGACAGCTTCTCCATATAAAAAGAAGATTGCATTTACAGTGGGAAACTGCTATACCATGTTATGATTATTTCTGCTCAAAGTAACATGGAGATTTCAAATCGGGAGATCTTAAATGTGACTGGAGATTCACCTTGGTTATGGCAAGAAGACTCAGCACCTTGTCACGTATCAGGCAGGTAACTGAATTGCATGAGAAAGCACTGCTATGACTTCATTGGGAAGGAAATATGCTCTCACCCCGACCCCCAGTAGTCCGCATCTTAATCCGAATGATTATTTTGTCTGAGGATACGTTGAGTCTTAAACAAATGGAACCTATCATGCCATCAAGGACTCTCAGATTACCTCCATTGAGATGACAATGACAAACATGCCGAGGAACTACCTCGTCAATGCATGTTTCCAGACCATGATTGATGCTGGAGGGGGATACATCACATGAGCTCCTATTCAACATTTATATGTACAATTCATGCCAATTTTCAAGTAAATCCACCAAAAATATGGTCCCAGATACTATATATATATATGAAGGGTGATTCAAAACGAACGGTTTTTTCCAGTAGGGATTTTTTGACTGGCGCACAGGAGTTCTGTCAAATTCATACGTCATTTTTACTCAATATTGTTTTACAATTCTTCATGGAAAGATATACGCCACAACAACGTGTACCAATTGTTCAATTGCACTATGAAAATCAGCGTTCTGTGGAAGGAGTTTTTCGCAAATTACACCCAACTTATAGTCCACATAATCGACCTTCCGAATCCACAATTCGCAGAATAGTCGAAAAATTTGAAGGGGCAGCAACTTGTTGGAATGTCCCGTCGTCTGGTAGACCACGTACAGCCGAGAGTGTAGACGAAGATATTGAAGAATCGATTCGCCACCGCTTTCAACAACTTGGCTTGTCGTATGCAACAACCTGGCGCATTTGGAAGAAATATTTGGTTTTAAAGGCATACAAAATACAGCTCGTGCAAGAATTGAAGCCGCCGGACCTTTGTTTGCGTCGTGTGTTCAGTGAATAGGCTCTTGAACGTATCCAAGAAAATCCGTTTTTTCCGTGCCAAATTCTGTTCAGTGATTATGCCCATTTCTGGCTCAATGGCTACGTAAATAAGCAAAATTGCCGTATTTGGGGTGAAGAGCAGCCCGAATTGTATGAAGAGCATCCATTACATCCATTGAAAACAAGAGCTTAACAGAGTTATTCGTGAGATTCCGGTCACAATGCTCGAACGCGTCATCGAAAATTGGCGCAAAAGAATGGAACATTTAAAAGCCAGTTGCGGCCAACATATGAAGGGGATTATTTTCTAGAAATAATTGTAAAGGATTGTTTTTTCGGTTCATAATAAAGTTTTGAGCATAATATAATATTTCATGTGTTTTATTTCTACAATCCAAAAACCGCTCGTTATGAATCCCCCTTTATATATTTGAAAAATCAACCGATTGGCTCAACACACCCTCTATATATTTATACTTTTTAGTTAGTTATGAGTTATTTCTGTTTAAGGTAGACCTACTTGTAATAAGAGTATATAAATACTAAGGTAAAGAACACCACAATACATTAAAGTATTTGTGCTACTACAGCAGTCAGGCATTGACATTTTTATCAACAGTTCCTTTCATTTTTTTTTTACATTTCCTTAGTTTTAAAACCCGAACTTCTTCATATTTTCATTGTATAACTTGATAACTTTCATACGAAAGTGCAGAGCATCTGTGTATAAGATGGTCTGTGATTCTTCCATAAAGGCATTGCATAGGGGAAGGTGGGGCAATTCACTACCCCCATGTAAGTTGATACACCACTGAATATGAGAGAACTATTGTTTACTTTTAACATATTGATGGGGACAGTATTTTAACTTTTCATTAAATTTTATAAAAAGATTTAGTAAAGTGGACAAGATTTAAGGATCAAAATTTAAATATTTGTCAAATTTGCATGTTTAATGTCACTACAGTTTTTGATTCATATCTATATTTTCAATGGTTATCTTATTAATTGTCACCTGTTGAAATTGTTCATTAGACATTTGAGAATGATTTGAATAATTAAATTCGAGTATATTTTTTTCCTTTACTTCATGATGACTTTTGAACTGAATGGCATAGGGTTGGGGGCAAGTTGAGACATTTTGTAAGGGGCAGGGTCATACTTGTATCAACTTGCCCCTTTAAGATATATCTTCTGCACACACGAATAGTAGGGAAAGGTGAGATAAATAACATTTGAGTATATGCGAATTACCAACGATCTAATCCAGGAAAAAGGTTCTCTATCTATGAGTTGGCTCAGCTTTCTAGGCAACAAATTCTTCAAGCTTTAAACCTTACTGATATTCTATCAGGCTTTAGAAACACGGTTATATTCCTCTTAAGCTATAATTTTTTCCAAGAACCGGATTATATAGTTTCTGAAATCATATCATATGAAATGCCAACCAAGAGTAAAACATCTTTGTCGTTCATCTCTTCAGAAAATTATTGTAGTTCAATACAAAACGGCAAATCGTCAACAATAAGTTAAGACTCTCCTTAAGTATTATGCCCACGACTATCGCCAAACAAAGACCATCCAAAAATAGACGTTGCAAAGTATCATGTTCTATTCTCACAAAAGCACCACCAAAAAGTGAATAAAAATGATTATTTATTTTTTAAATTTTGATTATTATATATGATCTAAGTGAAATATTTGTGTATTTGCAAAGTAGTATGAATACAATTATTATCACCTTTATCAAACCATGACAGTGTATTTATTGACCAGGGTGTGATATTTAACTAATTATGGAATAAATTTATATAGACTTGATAATGTTTATATCGTCAATATGTCGATTTTTCTTAATTTTTTAATATTAATCAGTCATTCAATTACATGTATCAATTTGCCCCATGACATGTACCCTTACCCTGAGGTAAGTTGATACATTTGGTAATTTTTATATTATTGAAAAATAGGAGAGGATATCATATTTATATGCATAAGTATATTTTGTAAAGTAACCCTTTTGGCTACTTAGTTGCAAAATATTAGCCAAAGTAGATGATTATGAACTTCTTGAGGACGTAAAAACCAAAACGTTTATCAACTTACCTCACCTTCCCTATTGCATTTATATCTTTACATTTAGTTAGGTGGACCAAGAATGGGCTGGGACCTGTTTATGATTGTACTTACAGTCCGAGTTTCAAAATCTTTGGCATTAGCTCTTTCAGCATGATGTGTGTATGTTTCATACTTTGGTCTTCTTTTTATGGGTTGCCCCAGACTACGTAGAACAAATCACGTATAACCCTCTGAATGCAGTATTTAAGAACCCCAACCCAAGATTTCGAGATTTGCTACAGTTGAAAAGAAAAAGACTGCATCGCTGGAAGAGCTTTAGGTTATACCAAAAAGTGCTTATGATAAGTGCTTCGAGAATTAAGTCCATGTAGTCGTAATATTGATTGCCCCTGAATAGCTGTTTTTCAATCAAAAACCTTAACGTTTTCTATGTAATTCTGTATCACCATTTATAAAATAAATACAATTTGACACGGAATACAAACAACTCAATTTACTCTATCCATTAATAGTTATTATTCATAAACGTCAGATTCAATTACATTTGCTTTAGATATCTATGTACATAAAAATGGGTTTTGAGCGATATTTAATGTGAAGGCTACTGAAGATGCTATTCCTTATAGATCGTGTATTAGAAAAAAGTGAGAATAATAACAAAAAAATTAAATATTTATGGAGAGTAAACTTAAGTACCTAAGCTGCAAAATAATTTTGATTTATGAAGAGAGGAGTGATTTAAAACGTTCTACAAAAATATATTTTTTATAGTCATGTGGGTTGTTTCGACATGAATATGTCTCTCATTTTAGCAAATCTAAGTATATAAATATATTTTACCACGGCAAAATGGCTTAGAGCCATGAGTCCATTAAGGGAAAATAATAATAATAATATAATATCCAATGTATTGTTAAGTCTAACAATAAGAATACAGATTTTAATCTAAATTGAGTTATATGGAGTTATTATTGTAAATAAGGGTACTTTAATGAGCAGACGTGAGGAAAAGTCCTTATACTGCAAGTCCAATTCCAATCTCAAGTATTTGCTCACGAGTAGTGATAGGAGGATTAATCAGGATCGGAGAATCGGTGTATTTTCTGGAATCTGGATTAGTATTGGGAAAATAATGTTTAATTTGGGATTCCAATTTTTATTTATTACTTTTCTAGGTTATGAAAAAAAAAAAAAAATAGAACCCTTGAAAATTAAGGAATTTTTGCTTTTTAGTATAAATTTAGGTATTAAAAATTTAATATATAAATTTTATTTTTTAATTTTATACTAGAAATTTAATTTTTGAAATTTTATATTAGAAATTTAATTTTTTCGTATTCGGCATCGAAATTGGCATGTTCTGTAATTTTTACTGGAAATACCTCGGAATAGGCATTAAGATTTTTTTTTTAATTGTCCCATCGCAATACACGAGTATATGTACAGAAACATATTCTTTGAGTACAATTCAGTCCTTTCGTATTTTTATCAAGTACATTTGTGTCTTCAAATTTCTATTGAATTCATTTCAAGTACGTAGTTATAATAAAGTGTCCATACTATTAAGGCTTTTTTTTATAGTTTAGTATCATTTAACTTTTTTTTATGTTCCTTTAATTGGTTAGATGGAGTTGCACTGATTAAGTCTAAGTAAAATATTACATTTACTCCATCTGAGCCATGAATCTTTTGGTGAAATCCATATACAGAAAGTATATTTATTTCTCAAGGAATCGCTTGGACGCGAACGCACATTTAATTCAAGTGAATAACTTCTCCCGAGTGCATTGTCCATGACCCCATGGCGATTCCATTTAGTATAATTTAACTTTGGTGTCCAAGTTGATGCATAAGTCTTACGTGTAAAGCCCAAGTTTAGTTGCGAGTCTTTGACTGTGAGATCAAGTCAAGTCGTCCAAGTCGAGTGTTTGATCAAAGTACTGGAATATATTCTTCGAGTCCAATTTGAGTCTTTCAATGTTCCTATCGAGTACAGTTTGTGTCCTAATACGTCTTTTGAGTTCATTTCATGTCCATAATTATGAAGTAGGGTCCACGGTGTTAAGGCTTTTCTTGAGTTTGGTATAAACTAACTTTAGAGTCCAGGTCAAATTGCGAGTCTTAGCTATTGATTCCAAGTCAAGTCACCATGCTTTTATTTAGAGATTAATTTGAGCCACAAGACGCCTTCAAAATATGCGCAAAAGTCCTATTCCAGTGGCAAGCCTCGAGTCTAAGTCCCGTACCTCTGTCAATAAGCAGAGGGGCATAAAATATGTCTTAGAAGGTGGGAGTGGTTTTTTTATTTGGCAATCTAAACAGAGTTTTTACTTTCCAATGCTGTTACTATTATTGTTTAATTCCTGCAGACAAAACATCTAAGTATGCCGTAATAACTAGTACATCTACTTATGAAAGACTGAGAGTAACAATGAGGGCTTTATAGGGAGTTTTAAATGTAAGTCCTTATTTGACTAGGAGTGGAATTGAGGATCAACGTCATAGCCCCTCCTGCCTATATGCCCTTGCTGTATACAGAGTTGGATTTGTGTTCATTCCCTTTCTCTCACAGCTGCTTGCAGCTGTCATGAAGTTTAATTAGATCAGCTTTAAGTAGTCTTCTTCTCGTAGCAGCTTGCAGCTGATCTAATGAAATGTCATGACAATGTCTCTTCTCCCAAACATTCTTTAAATTGTTAAGATTACGACTTAAAAAATTTAAGGTTCCTTTTATTTTTACATACGGACAGGATGGATTTTATGGATAAGTCAATAAAGAGATTGAATGAGAAGTGGATTAAGATACAATACTATAAATTTTTCGTCAAAGTTGTTATTCAATAAACCGTAAATTTATTATTTACTTAATAGACACATAAATACATAGCATATATAACATGTTGATGGGAATAGATTTCAAATGGTTCACGTGACCTTAATCTAACTCGTGGTGTGTTTTGATAGGGCCTATGCTTTAAAAATAACATATATGTATACAATATACATATAAAGTCAGGGAAATCCGTATTGGAAAACATAGGCTTGAGGGGCTTTGGAAATATATACTTACCTATGCATGTACCTACTTCCAACAAGAACAACAACTACCCTCACCGACATCACTTCATGATATAATCATTTGATTTATTTTGAGGAATGAGAGTTGAGTGATTGAAAGCGTGTTTCTTTTGGTGTTTTGTATTTATAAAATGATCTTGTTCATCAGTATTTACATCTTTGGGGATCTGGAGTAAATTTTCTTGAAATTTTATGTTTTTATAAATATATTTGCATACATCAGGCTTGGATAGGCTCGCACTTTTTCAAATTCAAAAAATCATAAGTACTATTGCAGAAACATTATAAAAAGATATGCACGTACATATTTCTAGAAAAAATATACTAGCGTTATTCTACGAAGCAACCCTCTTTTCTAACATAGCCTACATGGATAGATCAATGTGATTCAGGTCTGGGGAAGAGAGACCCGCATTGTTTTAGACCGAAACTCTGGTAAATTGTCGTATCGCCATTCCTGTGTTGCATTTGAGAAGTGGACAGGGGCACCGCACTGCATAACGATTTTTTCCTCTATCATCTTCATGTAGGCCCTTGAACTTTACCCCTCTGTCGGGATCACCAACAAGAGTTCTATTTGCCTCAATCGGAGACCCCACCAAAAACTATGACTTGGTCAGGGTTTTGCCGTTCAAGGGCTGTTCTGAAGTAAATAGGAACATCTTCCAGTCTAAAAACCAGAACCCAGTCGTTTGGGGTATTCTATGCCTTCTCCATGGTAAAGATGTTTTTCCTGCTTAGATCACTGTGGGTCATGTGCCGGAGTGCAACTCTTTCAATAAAATATGCCCCCATTCCAACCTCTTCTGCCTCGCGGCATATGAAAGCACTTACCTATTCTTAAAATTGCCTTCCGGCGAACCTCATGGTCCATGACCGTCTGATGCATGCAGCGGTTGTTGTTTCTCTGGATTTTCTCCCTGATGCACTTGATGAGCCTAGCGATCATAGATTTATCACCTAGTCGTCGTTTCACTAATTGGTTTTAGCTGTGGTCCACGAGTAAAATATGTATTTGGATATCCAATATAGAAGAAGGGAAGAAATGAACGCCGTTGAAAGATTTTTTTCGTTTATTGTTTAATTTTTTTTAATGTTCAATTGGCCAAAAATGAGTGAAGAGCATGAGTTCCGCTCAATCTTACAGCGATATAGGGTTATATTGTGTGAAAGTTTCTGTCTAGAGGGGTTTGAGTAAATTGTACCATGGATGTTTGACATTTATTATTCCGAAATAAATGTTGGTCATTATGAAATTTGATACAAAATATCTATGACAAGAGTCATTAAGAACTGCAATTATCCATGTTATTTCGATGGAATAATTGTTGGTTACGTGCACTTGTGGGATCTATTAGCTCTGTTACTTTTGTGCTGTTATCACAGTAATTATGTAGACAATATGTAAGTATTCTTTATATCTAAATAAATTGCAAAAATATTCTTTTGTGTCGTGTATCATATAGGAAGTAAATACATACTTTTCTAAAGTAAAAATATCTTAATATCTAAAGCATATTTATGCTCCATAAATGTGTAATCTTCAAACAATACAAAATACTTTTTATAATGTACAACGATAAAACAATGGAATTGGTACGTCTAATAAACAAATATGAATGATTTAATGGTTGACCCAGAGAGTAATGAATTAGTAAATGCATATTCATATACGATAAGGATCTGTTGACAATTTTGTCAAATAAATTCACTTGAAATATATGTACATATGCCTTTAAAAAAAGTTATAAATCCTTACGGAAATACCAATTGGGGTAATTTATGATAGACTCCATATAAATATCTGTGGCAAAAAGTTTTATATGAAACCCTAAAAAATAAGCAACCAACAAAATATAATTCAAATGTTTCAAACTTATTCTCCATTATTTTTTTAAATATATACAATACCATTGTTTTAAGAGCATGTCGATAGTCATGTTTAAACGTGAGATGAAAAAAAAAAGTACCAAGAAATACAACGAACCAATCTGCATTTCCTTTTTTTTTTTTTTTTTTGCAACACGTTAAATCATAAATTGAAATAGCAGTTTCTTTTACTCCTTGTTACATATTATGTAGGTTTCAAGTTAACTAAGTTTAACATCTTCCATATGATATTTGTTACTTTCATAACAATGGCTTGTTCTTTCATACGTATCTACTTATGTTGTCACGATAAAAAAATATTTGTAACTGTTCCAGGACAAAAATAGTTATCGGTATTTCCTAACTCGTAAATTTGATGACATTATAGAATACCATTTTGATTCTTGCTTTGTTTTATGAGGAACAAAAATTTGGTAGGTTACATTATTGGAGAGTGGATTGGTGGATGTTTTCTTATTACATAAATAAACTGCAGAAGTGATGTATCAGTCCCGTCCTAAATTTGAAGGACGCATCCGAATCGGACGGAAAGGCGTCCTTTGAACAACATTTGATAAATGACGTCACCATACATAGATATATATCATCATAAATCAATCTTTTATTGTTTCAAAAGCCTATTGTAGAAATTAATTAGACTTCAATTAAGAATAATGATAAAGTATTCACTTATTTTTAACATACTTAAAGTTATACTTAACTGATAGAGCATGGACAAACTAAAAAATATACATTATCCGCAAGGTGGTATGACAGTCTCTAGTTTGTTGTTTAAACTAGTTTTTAAAAAGAAATGGCAAATGCTAAGAATAATTTCCCATGGCCCTCAAAGTGAGTAATATACAACTATATTTTAAATTAAATAATATTATCTTTGAAGGAGTTGTACTATTTTACCGCAAAACGGCCCCAATCTCAATCACTTTGTTTACAAACTGAGATAATTAAAAAAGGCTCATCCCTTATACAAATTGTACATAGATATACTTTACTATAATATTAGTGAAAATGATGCCTTGTGGGGGCCCTTTCAAAATTGGAACGTTTTTTTAAAGCCAACAACAGGGATGAGGTGGGATTTGTCTGAACGTGGACATGACAGATTTGAAGTCCCATATTAAGGACCGATAGAACCCTACAATTTACTTTATTACTATTTCAAATGTGTCATTAATATTGATAAAAATCGGGTACATTTTTAACTTGGCCATTTTTTTTAGGGGGAACTAAAGAATATGTCGTTGATATATTATGCAAAACCGGATTGAACATTTGCGTGTACTCATAAAAAACGGAGAGAAGCTTGAATATTTGTTGGAGAGTTACAATTTGTAGGTCCTTGTGGGACTCGGAGTAGAATTGAAGATCTACATCGGAGTAATTCTTGCTTGGACCTTGTTTATTTTCTTCTTCCCAATACCACAGTCAGTAGCGTTGCTAACCCCTCTTTAGGGGGCGTCTCTCTGTCATTTTTCTTCTGCCTTCATTTTTTGTTTATAGTCTCTTCTATTTAGCCCTACAACGCGGGCAACCTATGAAATAAACCTATTTATATTAGTAATTTTATACTGGTAAGCCTTCCTCCGCCCATATATAAAACCTAGCAACGCCACTGCACAGCTGCTTGTAGATGATCCAATATTTCAAATTATGAGGGTTGCCATGTTGATGTTTAGTTTCTTTTGCTTTAAGATACCCAACATTCTCCGGATTATCAACACTGGTCCGTACCCAGTTTACCACTAAAGGACCAGACTACCAAACAACACTAATGCCTACCAATGTATGTAGTATGCAGTGCAATGGGATGATGTATAATGTGCCTGATGTATCGTGCACAAGTGGTGGTAGTAACAATGATTCTTTCAACACGAATCCGCAAAAGCAATTGTTTTTAGAATAACCATTCCGTCTAGATAAGTTATCATCCGTTGATAATGCATTTTCTAAGGATAGAAGAAGCATCTCCGCAATGAAAATTAGATACGGATCCTTTGCATTAAATTTATGAGGTAATGAATATCAATTAATTAATTAAAATATTTTTTAATGTGAGGGCTTTGAAAAATGTTTGTTCCGTGGTACATAATATGTACAAATGAATCAAGTATTAATATTTCAATATTCACTGACTTGTATAATTATGAATGTAGAGGAGACGTGGTACAAATCCATCTATTCAAAAAACTATGGATTTCTTTTAACTGTACCTAAAATGTAGTTAAGGTCACCCCGTTTTATTACGATTTTCTAAGAAATAAAAGTATCAAAATGTCAATGAATAGATGGAATAATATTCTTGGTAGATGTAGGAGTTGGGTAAGTCGTTATCAGTGGATCAAATTGATATCTGATATTTAACGTCTGATCCTCTGGTTATGATAATAAAAATAATAACGTCTGAAAGTTTTTGTTTTTAAATAATAATAATTGGACCTCAAAACCATTCATTTGATTACATATCAATTCTTTTTCTAACAACCAAATGGGCAGCTTTTATTTTATTTTTTCATCAGGAATTGTCTTATAAATAAATCAAAACACTCCTCCATCGGTTGAGTCTACATTATACATTAAAAGAAAACCAAAAATATCCTACTTGGCAATTCAATCGATGACCTTAACCCCTCACTGTTGTTTAGGTAGAAGATGTATATTTAACACCATGATACCCCCTAATCAACACAATCAATCCTCCTACTTACAAAGAGAGAATGAAAAAACAACCAATGTTCAAAGAAATTATATTTTTCTACAAATGGTTACGCATGATCTGGCGTTTTTATATGACGTCAGTATTGTTCATGTTGGTTATTTTGGGAGTATAAAAAACCAAGTTTTATAACAATGAAAATATAATGAACTATTGGATCTCATACAGGGAGGATTTTAATGCTTTTTAATTAGCAATTTTTGATTTTGTTTCTATTTGCATTTTTTCTAAGAACAACGGTAATATTAGAAACATTAATTGGCACAATTAAGCCGTGTCCGTTTTTGTTTTTTTTCAAAATTGAGTTTGGATATATATTTTTAGTCTTCGACAAGGTATCGTCCATTTCAATCATCGAATTTTATTATGCTCCTTTGAAGGTGCGGCAAATTGCAGTATCAAGAATTCATGATCACTATGAAGAATTAAAAATTGATAGATTTTATTGAAAATGGGCTATTTGTATCGAGATCAAATACAATATGATAAATGGTTCTAGGATGTTACGCCCCAGGCAGCTTCGTCCTAGGAAGTTTTGCCCAGGAAAGCTTCGCCCACATACATATATTATGGAATAAATGTATGTTCCACATATAATTTAAGATTTAAAATTAGTCACCCCGAATTAAAGTCATTTATTAATCATTGTTGCATTCAGTATTGTAAAATGAGTGCATTTATTTCAATTTTAATATATTTTAAAATGTAAATTATCAAACGGTTCGAATCCATAATAATAAAATACAACAATTATTTCATATTGATTACTCAAATTTCATAATTAACTACAATGGATTCAAGTTGAAGTAAATGAAGACCATAAATGTATCTTTGTGGTAGATACAATTATGCTATAATATATGTATGAGGACGAAACTTCTGCTGAGTGAAGTTTCCCAGTGGCAAAACTGCACGGGACGTAACTTCCTGTCACGATAATAAATCAAATAAAGTTTCCAAATATTCTTGGATACCTCAATTCATCATAGAAGTTTGAATAAAAAATTGTCACAACTCAAATGCACTTACTAATATTTGTAATATTACCTTTATTTTTAGACGTTGATTACCTATGATGGAGCAACATCCAGATACATTACTTTTTCCTGAGACAATCAGCTCGCAAACGCTACAAGAGAATGGGGAAGCTCATTCCTGATTTGATTACGTGGATGTTTTTTAAGTAGATGGTGTGGCAAATTTCTTTAATGGGGTGAGCGTTAACTTTGCACCATTAATATCCATTATGTAAGTCATAAATCTTTAATCAAACTATAGCCCAATATTTTTATACTTATATGTATATGTGTGTGTTACAAAACAGTTTTTATAACTAGAGATTGTCGGATAAGCAAATTGGACAATTACCAAATAAACGGCAGTTGTTAATTGGCCAGTTATTTATTAATTTCCTAGTAAATACTTAATACAGTTAGTAATGCACATTCAATGCAGTAATAATTTTAAGATGTTAAAACCTCACTGGTAGCATGCCATTCTATCTTTTGAAGGTGGAGGATACATTTCACTATACATGCTGCTTTGTCCTTCATGATGAGTCTCTTCTTAAACTTATTATTAATATTATATTATATTCATTTTCTTATTAATTAGATTAATGAATGTATATTTTTAGTATTTGTTCACGCAGCATATTTGGATATTAAACACTATAAAAATTATAAAATCAAACCATTGACCAATGATACTATATTCATTTGCCACGAAACAGTTTTTATAATCCCATATGCTATATCAGAAGCAAATATGTTATATTCCGTTTGCAATACATGGTATAAATATTTTTTGATTTGGATTATTGATATCAATCATACAAAAAATCCTAAATTCGATATCCACTATCCGAAATGGAGGAAAAACCATAACATAAAATCATTCCTGTAGTGCTAAAGCCTTTTTTGCCTTCATCACAGGAACACTTGGAAAAACTTGCTACCAGAGCCTCCGAGGCACCTGGCTAGTCGCTTCAAACAATATTACATTTTTCTTCATAACTTGATGGCTGTCTGCGACATGTTGTAGATCATCAGAGCCAATGGACTTCTTTTGTTTATTTGCCAAGTCACCATTGGAATCTTCCATGGATTCGTCTACATTTTTCTTCTTAATATTGCATTTCTACCCTTTGCATTTTCGATAGTTATCAATATCGATACTAAATTTGATTTTTAATTTCGAAATATGTAAAAAAGTAGTTCTCGCTTGCTTAACTAAAGTAATTCTATTTTTAGAACAGTATTAAATATGTCCTCTGTTTGTGTGCGATCCATTGCCAATAATGGATAATGAAATCAATAAATGTTAAATCTTTCATTCAAAAGTAACTAGACTGCAGATCCAATGGAGTAATACTCTGGACTATGAGTTATACCTTTGTTAGAGAAGTACTAACAATAAATAAAATAGCAAGATCAATGGGGGCGTGCGTTGTTTACTTATATTAGTAAGTAAACAAAGTCCTAGAGAGTGGTGTCGTCTACAGCAATATAATACAACTCCCTATTTCATAATATTAGTTAATATAAAATACATGGGTGTATGTTACTTACTTACTTACATAGAGGGCGTTGTGAAAATTATTCTTAACATGAACCATTTTTGTAAACAACTAGTTTAAATAACAAGATACAAACTGTCACACCCCCTTGTGGTAAAAAAATCCATTTTTTAGTTTGCTCGTTTTTTTTTTGGCATTGGTAATCTAAAGAATAAATTTTCTTTTCCTCAGTTGTTATGATTACTATCTAACTCCTTAGTAGTAAACTTCCTTTCCTACATCATTCAGCTATATTCAAAACCTGATTGAACATTCTTGGCTGTTCATAAAAGACGGAGAGTAACCTCGAGTATATATTGCATTGTCCCTTGTTAGACTCATAGTAGAATCGGGGTCGACATCGGAGTAATTCTGGCCAATATCCTTGTTTGTTTCCTTCTTCCTCTTCTCCAAAATACACACAATTTCCCTAACTACTTATGTTAGTATCGTTTAAAGTTAGTTCCTTTAGAAAGAAATACTAAATTTATATAAAACTTGCTCCATATCGATTTAAAAGTTGAAGTTTTTTCAAAATGTTGAGAATATTGATAATGATAATTATCGATTGCAAATATAGGTCTATTCATTGTATCGTTGACTCAAGTATTACGAAAGAAATGACCTACTCACATTATTTTTTAGCCTCTTATAAATGAAGCCCCCATTATGATCAATTAAGACTCATAGTTTCCTTGTATTTAATCAATCTCTCCCTTCTACCCACAATAACTCTCTAAATTAATTTACTCATAAGTGGCTTTTCAGAGTGGTATTTTCATTTCCTTGCGTTAACTATAAACAAGTATATGTCTTCTACTACACAAATATTTATATTTCAATATGTGCATACTTGTATACAAATATTATGTGTACAGATATGTACAAGTACCACGTTCATTAAAGACTATTATTCACACGAGAAAAAATGTCAACATTTTTTTTTAATTGACTTTTAGTAAATATTATTATAGTATGGGTATACAAACAAATATGTGTCAGTTTGTGTATTCGTGTTGGGTTTCTCTCTGGAAATCCTGGACCCGTCTGATACCGTTACGATTTTAATTACTTCGGTCATTTAAATAAGTTACCTTGGTAACACATAAATATAGAGGGTGAACACTCAAAAATTAGAAAACTAGAAAACTTCATAAGCCGTTTTCACTTCTCCATATTTTATTTTGTACCGTCTTTAATAAAAAACTTTTGAATCAAAAGGTAGTAAATGAACAATTTTCACCACTTTTTATTCAATATTTCCCCTCCATTCTGAATGCTGGCTTCAATACGAGGACGAAAAGAAGCATAACTCCCCTTGATGAAGTATACTACCCTGTGATCAAGACCTTCAAGCATCGACGTTCGATTAAGAAGCTTGTTCGTCTTGCTGTCCAAGACGCACCAAACAGCGAAGTCCAAGGTGTTCACATCGGTTGAGGACGAAGTTCAGAAGTATGTCGGCCAGAAGGCAGCTATATTCTTCATGCAGAAATGATTCATCTTCTTGGATGCGTGTACCAAGGCGCAATCTTGAGTAAACACATAGTTGTCCATGGGAATGTGTTCTTCTACCATGGCATGGTACCAGGGGACCTTGTAGTAGAAGTCCGTACATAATTTCTCGTTGGCCTTGAAGAAGTAAGGAGGCATCTTGCTTCTGTCGGACGCCACGACACCGATGCCCATGAGATTGTACACCCTTCTGCCATTTTGCTTGCTGCTGGGACATTTTTGATCGCACATAAACAAAACGAACATCAAATAGTAGCTTTATGTCTACTCTTTTGAATCGTGCCATGTACAAAATTGTCAGACATTTATAACTGAGGCTACAGGGCCTATTAGAAGATTCTAATTTTTGAGTCCTCACCCTGTACATTGAATTTTGTAGTCTGCTGTCGATGTTGTTTGCCCTTTTTCTCCAAATCAGTATTCCGAACGTTGATTGGTTGCAAGTGAAATAGCTCTAGTTAAGGTATCAAGACTTTTCAACCATTATTCAATTATAATTCCATAATTGCAAAGAATTTGCTAAAGTGTTACCACCTGAATTTGATCTCTTTTCCCTCTGTTTGTTATCGAAAGAAAGGGTTTTGTGATTCAAAAAAGTAATGACATGAGATTGGTCCCAAAGAAAAACTTTGTTTGAATCCGTTTTGTTTAAAATTAATGTTTCAAAATTGAGAACTTTGATCTACTATTACGTGTTATGAAGTATAAATCAGGATAATAGAGAAAATCGGTTCATAGATTGAGACTGAAAAAAATGGCTCACAATTTGAAAATGTTTCAATTTCAGTCTACATTTTGGACCTTAATCGCTCTAGAAAAAAGTCAGTAAAGACCGAACAGAAAAAAAAGAATTGGTCCAGAATATTTATTCATCGATTGATAAAATAAATGATGAGGATAGTAAAAATTGGCTTAGATTTCGGTCTGGACATCCTAGACCTGTATGAGACCGATATAATGTTTAGTGGATTGAACTCATACGGTCCTTTTAACATGTTTGTTCAAGACTGTTTTAAATGAAAAATTCGGTCTAGATAGCTCCCCTAAAAAAATCAATTTGGATCGGTCTCCTTTGAAATTTCAAAATTGTAAACATTGACCTTTAATAACGTCATATGAAGTGTTGCATAAATCATATTTGTACAACACATAAATCAGGAGAAAGTTGGTCCATAGATTGAGACCAAACAAACGATTTATAAAAAGAGTAAATTCCTGTTTAGTGTCTGGATCGAAATATCAGTCAGAAACGTTAAAAATTGGTATAGAAAAGATCACTATAGAGTTGACCGAACCGAAAAAAATCAAACTGAGTCTCAACACTAATATATATCTAGGTGTGTAGCAGCTAACGATGAAAAGAATCAAATTATTTTGAAGTATACAAGAGCTTTTCTTACATTTTTTTTTTTGATAAGCAATGAACAATGAAAGTAGACATTAATAATGCTGCATTTTTCGAGAAAAAATCTTTTATGAATATTCAGTTGTCATTTGACCCAGTATGTAATTGGATATTCTATGAAATTCCTACAAAAACTATTAAATAAAAAAATACCCTCTAACAAAAAAAGAATTAAAAAAAACACAAGTTATTACATTACATTACAAAAAAAAAAAAAAGATATTAAAAAATCTGTAAGAAATAATTTTATAAAAAAATCTTTTAATAATATACACCATTTATCATTAAGAGAACATCATATTCTGACCAATAAAAAATCAAATTAGATTTCTTTGTTCTTAACAATAATATGAGGCTTAACGACCTACATGATTTGAAAATTATATCCGTCTGTTTTCAAACAATAAATAATGGAAATAATGTATTAAAAACTCGATACCTCATTTTGAGTAAAAAAAAAAATATGAAAGAATAAAAAAATAAAAAACTCCAATTCCCATAATATATATTTATAAAGTATTGATACATAAGAGATCCCAATAGTTTGTGAATATAATAATTTTCTCTATGTACTTAATGATAATGATCCTTTTTTTGCAATCATGATTACTTAATTTTTGCAAACCACATCAATCTCCTAAGCATCCTATTGTTAAGATTCAAAACAATTACTAAATCTGCCTGATTTTTGCATTCAAAAAGAATATAATTTTGATTGAGTCATAATGAGTGAAGGAAAAACGAGTATATTCGGTGTGTAAAAATAGAGTTTTCCTCTCAACTTGTAAAAGTTGTAATTTGTACATGGAAATTGTAGAATTGTATCCTTACACACTTTATAATGCCTGGATTTACATTTCTCTTTGGGATGTGAAAATAGTTGAAATCTTCCTGAATATACATTAAAAAAAAAAAGTATATGTTGTCAATCTGCAAGACATTAGTGGCTTATAAATATATTTCTACCTTTTTTGAAAAGTCAAACGTATTAGTAAGCAAGTAGCACTATAGTTTTGTTAATGCTCTTTGCCATCAGATATGTCGTCTATCGGACTGTAACATCCGAATAATGTTGAGAATGTCCTTGGATATATCTTTCACCCCTCCTCCCCCGTCAAGGCTAATTTTAACTGATCACCTTCAAAACATTCTTCAAAATTTAGGGACTACCACATTGATTTTCAGTTGCTTTTTTTTTAACTTGATTTACCCTCACGAGGATTTAGACAATTTTTACATCCCTTTCCCAATATATAACTATGTACGTTTTTGATAATGACTGATGAAAAAACGATGATGATAATGATGAGAAGGTCGATAACAATAGGATCATTTGTTACATGTACATATGATGGAGGTAAAACATCTTTCAAATCAATTAGGATGCAATACATTATCACGAAGTTTTGATATGCAACGTGGGTATTAAAAAAAAAGTTGAGATAATAATAGATATATTTATAATGAAAAAGGTGTGATTTACTTTTTAAAGTATCGTATTCGCAATTGTATATATTATTTACTTAATTCAATGTATATTTTTCGCATCATATCTTAATAAATTAAAGAGCCAAGCCTTTACAGATGACGTGAAGGCTCTAGGGAATGATAAAATAAATGAAAGATTTTGTGTTTTTTTTATTTGAAAGAAAATGTATTGATAAAGATTTGCTCAGTATACCGATGCAATAATGGTACCGGGATACTGACGCATTTAAAACGGTAATGTAAGAAATTTTCATCATAACCAGTACAAGCAGAACGATTACGTCATACAAAAATAATCCTGCCAATGGCTTAACCTAGTGATTCTTAACCTGGATTTGATCAAACCCCAGGGGTTCGACAAGCCCCTGTATTCACTAAAGTCACTATCGCCCGGAGCGAACTGCTTTAAGTGCAAGTGTGTCCCAACAGCCCTGCATTTCTCAAAGTGGGAGATACCAACATGAAAAAACAACAACATTGGTTGACACGCTGTGAGTTTCTTCTTACTCTTGGATTAAAAATATTTAGTTGTTTAGTAAAAATGTGTTACTCATAGATACAGCCTCTTTGTGTAACTTATGAGGTTAAACTCTGCTTTTCCATCATTGGATGCAGCTGATCAAGCCCCATTACTAATTTTTTATATCTGTGCTGTAGGGAACTGTGTGTGGTCAGATGGCAACTTGTGGCTGGAGTGATTGTACGTCATTTTTTCATTTCTTTTAATCTTAATAACGGATTATGATGGGAGTAATTGTCCTCAAGGCATGTTTTGCACTGTCCAAGTCGAACAATTCTTGAATAGCACCGGCAAAACTAAAGAAACACTTCTGAAAGAAGACATGATAAACGAATATTTTTATTTTGTAAGCTTCTTACGACAACAACTAAGGCACTCGATGTGCAGAAAACTCGTGAATGACTTCTTCAGAGACAACAATCTTTTATCGAATATGGTTTCTGCAGTTTGTTCAAAGGGAGCTCCACCCATGCTGGGACAACACTTTGGTTTTGAAGCGCTAGTGAAATCCAATGCACCACACATCGTTGTTACGCACTGTGTTCTAAATAAACGAGCTTTGGCAACCAAACCCTTGCCTTCAAAACTGCCACAAGTATTAGAAATTGTTAACTACGTAAGAAATAGTACTATAAAGCATCGCATCTTTAAAGAGCTGTGTGAAGAAAGGTGTTCTGAATTTGAGATACTTCTGATGCATTCTGTTGCCATGTGTGTGAAGTTAGCACCTATTTTTGCAAGATTGCGCACATTTTTATGCATATTCCTTCGAAAAGTCTGAGTTAATTCTCATTTTGGCTTACATGGCAGGAATTTGCCATGCTCTCAATCATCTCAATCGACAAATGCAGGGTGGTGGATTCAATATCATCAAAGTGCAAGACACCTGGAGGTTTAAAAAACTATTTTTATGGGAACGACGAACAAAGAATGATAACTTCACAAACTTTCCCTTGCTAGACGACTGTGTTAGTACGATCGAAGACATGACTGGAATAGGAGATATTTCTGAACCTGGAGAGCTGAAGCAAACAATGGCCATACACTTAGAAGAATTTACAAAGTCTCTCGAGGATTACTTCCCCCCTCAGGGTCATATCCAGCCTGTTTGAGACAGTCGTGCACGTATAGTGTTGCGACAGCACACATGAACAACTAATATCTGGGTGAATTCATTGAACTTCAAAAAAGCCAGCTTCAAATGCAACTTTTAAAGAAAAAAAACTCTGTCAACATTAGATGTCAGAAATTGTAGGATACCCTCTTATTCTAAAGAAACCCCTTAAGGTACTCATATAATTTGTAACAACATATATTTGTGAGAAATCTTTTTCGAATGTCGACATAAAAACGAAGAAAAGGAACAAACTTTGAAGCAAAAACGATATGAGAGTGGCACTTGCCAATGAGAGGCCATGCATTTCTGCACTTGTGTTTGAAAGGCAAAAATACAAATTGATTTGTGGCAAATATTCTTCGATCTACGTTTTTGTTTCAAATTCATGTTTCGTGGGTTTATTTCTTTGAACGCAGTGATTTTTGGTCACAACTGAGGATTGGTTAATTTAGTGCACTAATAAAATATAAAGAAGAAATCATATTCTATATCACTAAGTGATTCGGTGAATGCACTGATAAACCTTGTAGGTTTCCGAACCTCCGATAAGGTTAGAAACCACTGGATTAACCCCTTTCTTCAAACTAATGATCTTTGAAGGTAAAAATAATAATATTAATTGTCACTAATAAACAGATAAACATTACTAAGTATGAGCTATTCCTATAGTTGATATATTTGTAAGGAAATAAAGTTCGGAAGGAGAAGGTGGGAGCGAGAAAATGGTGGTACTTTTGAATGCAAACTTTTATTAGTATCAGTTGCATGTTATATGATTTTTTTTTTTTTTTTTTTTTTTTGGGGGGGAAAGGAATTACTGCTATAAAGAGGAGAACCTTTAACATTTAAAAGAGTATTAATTCAAAAAAATATTATAATTATAATTACATTCATATATATTTATTTTATTATGCACTTTTAAAACTATTTGCACCAAAGATAGGCGAGAATGCTTACTTTAGAGGGAAAATTTAACACCACGACGACCAATTAAAACATGAAGAAAGAGCACATGTAACAACTGTTTATCCTTTTCTAATCACTATACTTAGTTTTTTCATTATAAGCCTACCCCCCCATCCAATGCAAAACTCTTGAAGACAGGGGTTCAGTACAAGGGGATTACCCTTTCCATTGCTCTATATTTGCTGGTGAAAAAAGTATCGATATACCGATACCATTTTGGCACCGCTGCAAATATATTGATATCATGATGACAAATAATTATGGGTATTATAAAATCATAACTTTTGTTCACCCATCCCCTTTCAAATGTCAAGTAAAGATTTATATATACTCGTATATTCAAAGTTGTTACTCTATCAACAATATGATAAGATAGACTTGATCCCATATATTTGTAAATACCTGTATAATTACTCAAGTATATATATCGACTCAATATATTCTAATCATCATCCTTATTTATGTGTATCAAGTAGGTATCATTGATGCAGTTTTTGTACAATATATACTTTACTATGATAGGTACAAAAAAAACATATATATAATTGCAAATATCAAATTCATGAGTTGAGTTAGCATTATTGTGTTCAAGATTAGACATAGCATTTAAAAAAAAAATATTAGGTGTTTGTTTTTAAAGTAATGTAGCTGTTGTTGCCTTCTCCTCCCTTTGTCCCTCCTCCCAAAAAATGATGTAATGAGAACACGACATTCAGACTTTGTTCAGCCTTGTCAAATTGTGTTCAATAAATCTTTATTCAAAGTATTTGTTATATAAGTTACGAACATACTTTATCAAGACTCTCAAAAAGTACAATTAGAAGGCCTTTATATATATATATATATTACTTCAAATAAGCCAATAAATATCAAAGTGGCCTCCAATGGCCATAATCCTAGGCCTGAAGAACTTGAAGGTCTTCTACACGTACTCCTCCGACATGTCAGCCCACCCCTTCTCCACGGTAATCCTAAAGGCTCCCACATTCACACGAGAGGTGGCACAGACCTTCCTCTCGGTGACACACCAGATCTCATAGTCAAGAGGGTTGCAGTCTAGTAATGTGACCCTTGGAATAGGGGCAATGCAAGGGATCTTGTCATATATTATTTCAGTTTCAGGAAGCGCTTATATATGATTTATGTTCCCCTCCTTCTCAGCTGTCTTTGGTGTGACCAAGAAATTTGTTGTGTAAGTATTATTTGGTTTTATGGTTTAACGAGTTGATATAACGAGGAAAAAATTAGATTTTTTTTGAAAGTCAATTAAACCTGTCCAAAGTTTCATTTACAGTTCACTGGGATACGTTGTAGATTAATCGCAATTATGTACAATAATGGGTTAAAATTTCTTATGTTTTAAATATATATCCCGACTCACACTTTATTGTTATACTGTCGGCAAATTAGCTAGCATGTACAAATAGTGTTTTTATAGCTATATGCCCGGATTATTTAGCCATTAGTTTACCCTTATTTCTACTACTCGTATTTTATTTTTACTTTCAAATTCAGCTATAAGCTTATAGATAGTAGTTTTTGCTAATAGTCGTAATGCTAACAAGTAGTTATTAATAAATAGGGTGTGAAAATTGTCGAAATCCCAGTGAGCATACATTAAAAAAAAAGAATGTCTTGGTACCCTGCAAGATTTTATTTCTCATATTAATTTTTCTCCCTATTTTGAAAATTCAAACGTATAAGCGAGCAAAGTGTACAATAGTTTTTATAGTGATTTCCATAGGTCTATAAAATATGTCATAGAAATTGGGACTTGAAATTGTTGGCAAAAAGAACAGTGTTATTTTCCTAAGCTGTTATCCACATTACTTAATTCTTTAAGACAAAACATTGAAGTACAAAATAAATACTCGTGCGGATGCTCATAAAAGCCGTCCAATAACAATCACAGTTTTCCCGGAAGTTATAAGTGTGAGTCCTTGGACTTGGACTAGAATTGAAGATTTAAATCGGAGTAATTCCAGCCTATATATCCGTGAATTATTAATTGAATAGTTATGAAAATTGGGGCTTATTAAAATAATATGTATTGATATATTGCATAAATTGACAGAAACCAATACTGACCTTGTATTTTAGGAGCCGATGCATGAACACTCATTACCAGACATTACAAAGTCATGGTCTGTATTTTTGTGTGCCAAGAAATGAAATCAGTTTTTTTTTCTTCGATAAAAAAAGGAACACGAAAACGAAAAAATAAGAAATAAAATACTGTCATTTTTCAAAGTACATAAACATACCAAGGAAGTGAATGCATGGTGAAGAAGGTCAAAAGATACGAACTGAAAACTCACATGAATTTTCCATAGTTTAGTCGATGCAAATAAAAAATTTATTCTATTCAAGTATAATTATGTGTAAAATGTCTATTTTAATCAAAATGCTGAAAAATTCAAACAGCAGATCTCAAAATATTACGTTTTTGAGATACAAACATCAAATGCTACATTTACAATGACTACGCTAGACATTTATACACTTTTCAAAGGTAAGTTACTACATAGTACGTGTATAGACAATTTATTTCTAAAAACTTTGTTTATTATCATCCTCAAACTTCAACAATTTTCCCTATCAAAATGAAGAGGCTTTGTTAATAAAATGTTTATTGTTTGTTGGAGTCATATTCTATGGTAAATTAAATTTAGGAAGACCAACATTACGGAGGTTTCTCCCTCAAACAAGAAACATTTGAAAAAACATAACCTTTTATTTGTACAGAGAAAGTTGTTGAAATTAAAAAGAAATACGTTAATAAACTTACACTCAAATATTATCTAAAAATGTAGTATTTTTATAAGTGATTTACTAAGCTTCGTTTAAAATACAGCAAAGATAGACAATTTACAAAATCATAATAATATTACGATTGCGCTCCAGGACCACTCTCTATGCCGTCAGCAAGACCAAAACGTTGGAGAGGAAGAAGGGCTCTATCAAAAAGCCAAATTGGATCCGAATAAGTTAAAGAGAATAGCCCAGGCCAATCCCCCCAAGACCATGAGGGCCCATGAAAGAGATCTCGGGGTTTCACACCATACTGCCCACAGAGCTATCAAAGTGGATGGAAAGAACCTTGTGACGATAGAACGACTACTTTTGACACCAGCAATGCAAGAAACCCATCTCCTTCGTTGAAATATTTTTTTGAATAAGTTTTTAGTTTTTGAACTACTTTTTGACAATACACCCCTGATGCCAAAACACTCTACTACACCTTTTAGGTGCGTGCCGAGGAAGATATCTTTAGTGCCCATTATATAAACACCAAGTCCCTAAAATCCATTGTCAGCCAGCACTGGGATGCCATAACAGAGGACTACCTCCTCAATGGGTGTCCGGCCTTCCACCACTACCTGGAATCCATAATTGTATCTAAGGGCGGCTACATTAATGATTAAGGGAGCTCAGACAAATATATATTCATAGTTTTAATTTTGTTAAAATTCTATTGTTTATTAATAAATTATATCTTGTTGAAGTTTAAAAATCAAATGTAAACTCAAAGTTAGCCTGACTATAAAAAACATTTTAACTATCAAATTTTGTAGGGTTTTTGTTTAAAATATATTTTGTCTTCATATTTTTTAGATAGATAAGTCGAGATCTAGATGTATCAATATTTTTAGATTCAAAAGTACTAAAATATGTTTAGAAAATCAGCTTTTAGAATCACTGTGCATTTCTAATTTAAGCGACTGGTATTTATTTTTTCACTCCATACGTGCAGTTAACCTAATATTTCATGAACATATTTTGGTTAATTACGGCTTTATATTCAAATTTCTGGCATGACTTGAAATGTACAATAATCCTTATTTTTTTCCAATGTTCATTTGATTTGTGGGATATTATTTGAGGACTTATCGATCTTTTTAACTAGAAAATATCTTACTATTGATCTAAAATTATTAAGAGGGAATTTTTGGAACATTCAAGAGTTGATTTGAGATTAATCGTAAAGATTCATCTGAATATTTGATTAACCGAAATAAGAGATTAATATTAATAATACATTCTGAACTCAATTTCTGGAAAAACATTCTATCTTGTTTTTAGTGTTGACATGACGCATATTTCTTATTTGTATAACTATACAAATTGGTTTTTCTGAGTAACAACCCTTTAACCTTCCGTTACGTACATTTAATTCTTAACGTAAATATTTATATGTTGTGTTTTGCCAATCCAGTGTTAAAAATGATATTGTAGAAATATAAAACTTTATTTGTCCTCAGTAGTCGTTCGACATAATACAATAATAATCAGTGAACAAGTTAAATACTTTTTTACCATTATATTATACTTGTGAATTCATAATATACACAAAATAGAACTTGGAGAATATAATATTTAAATTTTTGAGTGTTATAGAGGAAAGATTATTTATAAATTATTTTCAAACAGAATAAGATATTTTCCACTCCCCTTCCATCTTCATTTTTCATGTTCATCTATGGACTGAATAAATAATACGAACTCACAAAACATTATTTGAAACTTCGATTGTTTATTTATATAGGGTTGAGCTACAAAATGTGAACTGTTAATTATCAATAATTTTCTTATTAATATAGGAAGGTTTATTTATTAAATTTTGACATTCCGGTTCAGCCATTCTTTGTGCATAAACAAATTATAATAAACATTTCCTCATTTTGCCATCATGAGTGAGCAAGAAGCCAAAAGGTAGCACATCTCAGATTTCCTAGTCACGGAAGTTGAGGTGGTGAGGGTTATGGAGATTGTGAAGTGCTCTAGGAGACTGTTATTGAAGGTGGCCAAGATGAAGAGGCATGGAGAATACCTATACAGGAAAGGAAGAAGTAGAGGGCACAATTTAAAGAAGGATCCGGAGATCCTGTCCACCTTGGAGAAGAAGATCAAGGAGGACCCCACCAAATCAATGAATCACCACGTCAATAACTTCTCTGTTGTTGCTAGGACGATCATGAGGGTTAGGAATGACAACTTGGGATTGCCCTCATACACAAGGACCTCAAGCCACCCTCTAACAAAGGTCATGAAGGCCACTTTTTCCGCCCAAACCTGTAAATTTATAAATGACTTATAAAATATTTAAGTATCATCTCAAAAATAATTCGATACAGGAAGTTTATTATAAGAAAAAGAGTATAAAGAACGCGGATTAATAATAATGTAACACACTTCAAAAGATATTTAAGGATGTTTCAGTATCTCCTATGGATAAAAGATATTTGTCAAATTCAACTTTTTTTAAAAAGGTTTCAATTTTTTTAAGATATGTATTTACAATACATACAGCTCAATATTCCACAGACAGATTCGAGTCAATTATAAGGTTTTGTATTAAAATTTGTAGGATGCATTAAGATGCTTAAAAATTGTAGGTGTAGCTTCAAACCATTATATGATTTAAGTGACTTGTATTGGCTCCAGATACAATCCTTTCAAATAAAATATATCAATACCTCATGTGTCTACATGAAGTACAATTTGTAGCATGTTCAAGAGGTTAAAATGACTCATTTGTTGATAGAAATTGGGGATGATTCGTCAAAGAATACAAATAGTAGCTAGGATCAATTTTGAAAAAAATAATTAAAGCTTACTTTTGTATTGTTGAGGCATATATACTTGAATCAAAGTAAGCATATATATATCAAAAAAGGTTCTGTGTTCATATAGTTCTGGTTTTGAGCCCGAGTTTAGTCCGAGTCTTCACGGCAACCAGTCAATGAAAAAATCGCTAGAGTACTAAACCTCTGTCCGTAACTGCTTTTTCATATTATTATATAAAAATATAATATTATATAGTACATGTTTGTCCGTCTGTTCGTCCATAATTAACAAGTTTGTCTTAGAATTATGAGTATGTGCATAATAAAATAATTCGAAATAAAGTATATAATTCGGGTACATCCTAGTCATTATATAAAAACAATTGAAAAGTGACTCCTTCCAGCCATATTTATCTATATGTATTTTACAACTTTATTAAAGTTGGGCGTCAACATAAAAAAAATCTAGATCAAAATTCAAGAAAAAAAGAAAATGCCAAATTAATTAATCTTTATCTATATATTATGGGCTAATAACTCAAATTTGCGGGATGAGCTAAGATACCCTATAATTTTAGGTCTAGTTAAGAGCTCTTATTTGATTAAAAAAACTTGTGCTTGCCCCGATATGACACTTTTCAAATAAAATCTATCAATTTCTCATTATTTTATTATGATAATCAATTTAGGCTACTTTAAGTACAATTTGCGGGAGACCCAATGAGTTAATAAGAATAATCTCTTAATAGAAATGAATGATTATTTGTCAAATAATACAATTGTAGTCCTCATTCAATTTTGGGAAAAACCATTTCGGCTTGCTTTTGGGGTAATGGTCACATATGTCAAATTGGTCTTTTGTGAAAATTATTTGTCAAATTTAGCTTTCTGAAACAAAAAAATTTATCCCAAAACATTTAATTTAAGTTGTCAACAATTTGTCCAAGGGCAAACCCTCTCCCCCCCAAAAAAAAATCCTAGCAACGGCACTGCTCACGGAAGTGAAGGAGGGTTAAGAATTAGAATTTTGTTTATCAGAGTTGTTCACCTCTTGTTTCATCGTTTGGAACCAGTGAATTAAAAACAAAACAAACCATATCAAGTAATATACCCAAAAGTAGTTTAATACATGTATGTAGGTATCTATGTACTATATACATTAGGGTGGACGTAAAAATCAACCTTTTAACTTTACTTATCTCACCCTTCCATTTTGTTCCATCATAATAAAACTCCGCTCTACAAAATATATTAACTTTAATTAATATTTTTAAAATATATTTTTTAGTGTTACATCCATGTTACATTTTTCACCAGGAATGACCAGGGCGCTAACCATCGCACATTGAGTACAAGAGAATACTTTCTCCCGAGTGCGTTGTCGATTCCAGTTAACATTATATAGTGGCCCTCGATTCTTAATATTTTGACCTAGGTACAGTGTGCGTAATCGAAATAATTTGACGAATTTTTAAGACGAAGAGTAGAGCTTTATGATTGGGACAAAATGGGCGAGGTCTATATGCAAGAAAGACTTACCCTGTCTATAGGACCTGATTGGAGACTGTTCTGGCAGCTAATGGGAATCATATTGAATAATTTATAACTTAGTTATAATATGATTTATTCAACAAACTTTCAAGTTTTTATATCTTAATTTTCTTTAAATATATGATAAAATATTTTTGTACTAAAATTTGTTCAGATTTCGTTTACATGCACTGTATATTGCCAATTAGCCTAAAAAGTTCCATATTTCCAATTTTTTAACTTACGTACATTTTATGCCAACTAATTTTGTCTTTACTTGTTTAGTAGTTTCAATATTCAGATCATTTTAACATAAAATTAAATTGTTTAATACTTATTGTAGTACAATGTACTTTATTAACAAAACTATCCCTCTTGACCCATTATGTGGAAGAAGTTGTGAGTTTTTCTCATATGGGATATGACTCGGAGTCAATCTATGGTCGGAGGGATGAGACTCGAGGAGATCACATCTAATTTTTAAGGAACTACAACTTTTAAAAAAAATCTTAGTTTCATTGCTCAGTTTATGGATCGACCTTGCAAGAAGAATATATTATTGGAGTAGATGGAGAGTGATCTGGTCTTTTTCGAAAGATTTGGGCAGTAAGCATTTTGGAGGATCTTGGAAGTAGATGGAAAGTTTCATTATGTGAAGGAGGCTGTGAGTTTGTCTCGTATCGAGTATTCAAAAGTGGGGATTGGGTCTTGGAGTCAATCCGTAGACTGAGGAATGTGACAAGTGGAGATCACATCTCATTATATAAGCTACACTGACATTTTCTTGTAATTTGGTCTCATCCCTCAGTCCAATGGATCGTATTTGAGTTCATCTCCATCCCCTCCGGAATTATCCATAAGAGACACCTCCTTGCTATTAAAAAGTTGCTATAACCAAATTCAACTTTACACTGTTATTGTCTATAATTTCGAGATAGAAAGAGGAAGTATATTGTGCGGTCAAACTTTTACAGTGTACCAATCGAGAGAATGAAAATAAAAATACTGGTTTCTTAAGGGCACAATTAAAGCCACCCTAATCTACATACCTATATATGTATTACCAAATATCAAGGTCCAAGGAGTGTGGAGAACGACTCGGGTACGAAATGTACTTATATAGACATAAAAATATTTAAAAAAGTATTTATTTCAACCATTTTTCTTCGAAATAAAAGAAAAAAAATTAAAAAAAATGTAGAAAAATAAAAATCCGTCTCTCATACCTAAGCAATTAAGAAAACAAAACAAAAACAAATGAATACTTCTTTTTTTTTCAGAAAGAGAAGAAAAGGAAGAAATTTGAGATGAGCTTCTCCACTTCTTTAAAAAGTAGGTATAATTTGTATATCATCCAACCTAAACAAATAACAAAACAAGTCATCCATTATCCTTATAATTGGATAAGTTTTTTAAGGCATGAAGTAAGTTATCTTACTAATACAACAGTATACCATTAGATAAATATATATAGACTTTATACACATAATGGGTTTGAAGATATTTATATACCTTACAGCTAGGAATGACATCAATATAATGACAGACGAAAAGAAGACATAAAAATCGCACATTAAAAAACACCTAAAAAAACCATCAAAGTCTTATTTTATGCATCATTGTTTTTTCTCGATATCCCGGGATGCCTCGTGTTTTTTTTGCAATTTTACAACGATTGGTAATATTCCAAAAATCCAGTATTTGAATGTGTCAAAATATCATCTTCCAACATTTATTAATATAATAAAGCATAGTTTGTCTGATCTTTGTGAGTTAGGATTGTCTGTGGAAGACTCATTTTTAACAATGAACGTGTGTAGATGTAGCTCAGGACGTCGTATTAAGAAAGGATATGTATATAAAATAATGAATGTGACTTTAGACACTGTTTAGTCACAAACATGTGTTGCTAAAGCTCAACATGTCATTTTACAAAAGAAAAGGAAAGGGTAGTATATTTACCAAGGTCAACCTTCATTATTTACTAATCTGTATTTTGCAAATTTTTAGAGGTTTTAGTGTCCTTTTAATACAATGTTCCAATAAAAAATGTTGTAGAACATATAATTAGCTGTCAATTGCTAAGAAATTGCTACACTCATTCACGCATCATTGTCCCAGAAGACCATCTTGGAGAATACTGGGGTCTCGAGATAGACGATTTACAATGTCTCCATGCAGCTGAAGGTCAAGGAGGACCTCAGGCACTCTCCAGGAGCAAGCAGGAGTGTCCATCAGGCGCCTGAAGTCGGCCTTCAAGGAGAAAACTTTATTCATACATTGCTGACATGGGGAAGAAGATGAACAAGCTCCTATCAGCGGTTCAACGGCTCAAAAAAGGACCAAAGACAAGTCTGAGGCATCTGTTGACAGAACAGCTGAAAAAAGTCCATGTGGAGCGTGCGAAAAACATATTGAACAATCTTAAGGGAACCTGCAGACTCACTGTAATCTTTTCTGATGAGAAGACCTTTACTGTTGACCCTGTATTCAACAGTCAGAATGATCGATTAGTTACATTTGGGGATAGAGAAGAAGAACACCGATATGTCTCCTCCACCAAACACTCTGCTTCCATGATAATGTTAGACCTAGTTCATCTAACGAGAATACGATGAATCCTGCGTGGTGCCCTTTAGGATACAGGCTGAATGCTGATGGCTGGACACCAAAGTTATCCCATAGATCAAATCCATCGTTGGCAATTGTCCTTGGGTATTTCTACAAGACGGAACACCTCCTCAGAGCGGAAAAGAAGCCCTTAGAGTTGCCCCGTTGTGTAAATACTTAAATTTCACAGTATTAATTATTTACTTACATGATCCCACTCAAAACCAATTTTCCGTGAAATTAGATATCCAAACCTGTATGTACAATATTATGTCTATTAATATAAATGCTATATCATTGAAAGCTTTATGGAGAGTATTAAAATCCCCCCTTTAATCAATCAAAATATGAGTCATGTAAATTGAGGAACAAAAATAGTTTAAAAACAAACATTTTTTACTTGTCAATACTTTGATCGTATCTTCTAATCCTTCCTCCTAAAAGAGAGGGAAAAAAGACTCAAAATCCTTTCGTAGTTAGCCAAATAAGTCAATCATGCTAACTACTGTTTATCTCCTAAGTATCATACTGATCAAGTACTGATCAACTTTTTGGATGTTTTAATAAAAGGACCCTATCGACCATGTAGATATGTGGTGCATCCACAGAAAAACATCCTTAAACAAAAATTGAAATTATAATAAAATTCCAATTTTTTCTTTTCGTTACTTATAAATACTGTCCAATATTTCATAGATATATTTGAGACAATGATAGGCTTTATATTCAAGTTTGTGGAATGATTTAAGATACATGGAGTTTTGGGTATAGTTTCAAACCCTTATTTAATTTATTGGACCCGACAAGACTCTTTCAAATATAGTCTATTAATTTCTTATTCTTTTATTGTAACCATCAACTTTATCTATTTTAATTGCTATTTGTGACACACACAAATGGTTAATCAGACTAATTTGTTGATAGAAATTGGGGATAATTCGTTTTAGAGTACAAATGTATTCCACACTGAGTTTTGAGAAAATTTATTGCCGTTTGCTTTTGTGTTTGTATTCAAACTGAAAAAAAGTGCCCTTTCTTCTAAATGAAGAATTATGGACATAATTTCTTTATAAAAATAAATTGATGACAAATACTTATGATTATTATAAATGACGAGGGATCAAAAAGGAATTAGTAGAGTATGAATTATTAGTTTATTTATTTATCAAAAATAATATTTTATAAAAAAACCATGACTAAGGCTATACACCGAATAGCAAAATGAGCCTGTTAGATTGAATTGATTCTTTAGTAACGTGACATTTCCATAACACAGAACACATTATTTTATCATTCCCTTTTCATAACGTTTGCAATTTTTTCATTTTTTCGCAGAATTCATCTTGTTAATTCCATTAAAATAATGAATTGATGGAGGCTGTGTAGTTAGTTATTGAGTAACATTCAACGCTTCTACTAGTATTACATAGACAACTCATTTGGACAGACATTGATCATATGGTCTTTATTTAGCCAGTTGGTCCGTAACTTTGGCCATGATGTATTGAGGAGAACAAAGTATTCAATATCTTATAACTAAATACATTGTAAATGTATATATGTATGTTTCGAATGAGGTATCCCTTTGCTAATAATTAGTGATTGGACGATTAATCAGAATCGAAAAATCGGGTCATTTTTTCTGGAATCGTCATTTGGGAAATAATGTTTAATTTGCGATTCTGATTATCATTTATAATAAGGGAATTTTTATAAAAAAATTAAGGAATTTTGCTTAATACTTAAAAATTTAATATTTGAAATTTAATTTTCTGTGAATATCTATTCACATTTGAAATTTTCCTCCTAAAAATTTAACATTTAAATATTTTTTTCAGAAAATTGTATATTAGAAATATAATTATTGTATTTTTTTAATCAAATAAATCCAAAAACCAAGCCCAGTCCCCTTCCCAAATACTATTCAGTGGACGCCCCTGATAGCAAAATGGTATTTTTTAACTATTTTTAAAAATATTAAAGAATTGGAACTCGCATCAGGAATTTTTACCAGAATTGCATCATAATTCTTTAAACACTTTTTACATCCTTTCTGGAGAATTCCCGGTATATTGTCATATATATATATATATATGAAGTGTCCTCTTTTTGGGGGGACAAATAGCTGAAGGTGGACTTATAATATGATTAAGATTAAATATAAATAATCTTACTGAAATCCAAAATAAAAAAAAGGCTCAAAAACAAAAAAACAACAATGTTTTATTCATTTTTGAATATTACACTTACTTTAAAACTAACAATGATCAAAATATATGTCCTCCGTATTGGAAATAAAAATATGGTCATACCTATTTCGACCCTATCACTGCTGCTAGGATTATTCTTTTTGGAGTTGGGGAAGTTAAATTTCATTTCATTTTCCGACGTACATTGCCTTTTTCCCCCATTTCTAATATGAGGTACATAATTTGGTTATTTTTTATTTAACTTTCCTTTAATTTTAATTTTATTTTTCTAATCCTTTTTTGTGTCCTGTCTATTATACTTTGTGGGTATTCAGTCTAATGACGTTTAATTTAAAGAGTGTAATATTTTGATAAATTTCTAAAATGTCATTTGTAAAAAAAGGGCATATTATTTCCCTTCAAAAGATCCGATTTCATTTATTTAACTCATTACGTAACTAATTCTAAATATTTATACTAACGTCAAATTTTGTACTATTTTAATCCTCCTAGTACATGCTCTGATCCTATACATAGCCAAAGAATACTCATCGATGTAAATTATTTTTATAGGTCATTTGACACAACAAACCAAGTTTAATTGAAATCTCTAACCGAACCTTGAACCATTCAATTCTCAAAATGTATTCTATCTAGGTATAACCGAGGAACCTCCTATCTATGGGAATTACATATTATTATCTACCTTTGAAGAAGTTATTAGATTCTAATTACAATGTCTATTATGGGCTATTAGCTAGATATAGAGTCTCCCACGAGGAAATCAAAGCTCAAAAAGGAATTGACATCTCAATTTTTATTGATATAATATTTCGTCTTCCTTCACTCCAAATGAATCAAATTATGTACGTACTTTTTTTCCACATCACCCTAGGCAAATCCACTATGTATTTCTTTATTTTAGAGTACCAATGTATTTTATATAAAAGGCAGGATAAATAAATAATAGACATATTTTGGTTATTATGACAGGTAGATCGAGTCTTTTTATCTATTCATCAATGAAAGGAATGAACTAATTACATAAAAATAATAATTTTTATAGAAAATAACTTTTGTTTGTACCTATGTATACATATATAGGGTTGTAAATCCTTAGCACTTTTGGTATTTAAAAGTAATCCCTCAAAAATTTTAATGATACTCCTGTCAACTCGAAGAATGTTTGAGGGGAGAGCAGCTTAGTTGTCATGACGTGTAATTGAAGTAGCTGCAAGCAGTTATGAGAGAAATGAAATTAACAAAAGCCCCAGCCCGTATCTAACCAAGGCAAGTACAGGAATTTCCCCGTTTTTATCCTCGATTCTACTTTTAGTACAACAAGGACTTAAACTAACAAATTAGGAACTTTTTTGTTCTTAAATATCTATATACGTAAAGTTGTAAATCGTAAGTATTTTTGCTATGAAAATAAATTGAAAATTAATCTTGTAATGATAAAAAATAAGCCCCTTCAATTTAAAAAAAAAAAAAAAAATATCTCATTGATAAATAAATTTGATTCATTTTTAATCAAATAACGGTTTGTTTTTACTAAGTGGTGTTTATTTGGTTGATAAAATAAGCAATATTTTACTTTTTCAATCCCATTTTCCTGAAAGTCACCATCAAAATTCCGAGTGACATCCTTTTTTTCCGCCTCTGAATCTCTTATAACTAGTGTTGTATTGATCCTTATTTAGGACCAAAAACCGCGGTCTAGTCCTGTCCTACTTATCAGCTCTTAAGAAGGTAAAATCGATCCCTTGTGACATCATAAAGGTTTTTTTTCTTTTTTCTTTTCTTATATAATATAATAAATAAAAGGACCCATCCTAAGAACCGAGAGTCCTAAGTAATGTTGTGTCGATACGTATAAAATATTAAAGACTACACTCCCGTCCAGCTCATTCTCTATATAGTCCAGTTCAGTCCGGTAAATCAGTCCATTAAACTTAAAAAGTTTGTTCGTTGGTAACATCACTCAACTAGATTTAGTTTTTCATCAGTTTTAGTTCTGACAGACAAAAGGATCGGTCCTAATAAGGGACTGGGCTGGACAAAATAATTAGGGCTCACACAACACTAGTCTTAAGAACTGATAAGAATAGTACCAAGGACCTCTACAGGGGATGAGTTGTAGCCTACCAAAATGAAGGGCTTTTTTTGGTCAGGATGAAAAAAAATTACGGCAAAAAAGTGTTTTTTTTAAAGAATTATTTCCTGTTAAAAAAATCTCATTTGGGCAAATAATGCATCAGAGTAAAAAATTAATTTTCTGTGAATAGCTATGGATTTTTTATTTAAATTCCAAAAGTCAAGCCCTCGCCCCCTCCCCAAAAAAAAAAAAAAAAAGTATATATATATAACCCTTCAGACGCTCCTGGGTTCTAACATTGGACTGGACCGAGTAAGGAAGGACCGACCCAACAACACCACTTATGACTCCTCTTCAACGTTACTCCTCGTCATTTATGAGCACGCAACCTCATAACTACACATTATACTTATATGTTCTCTCCTCAAAAATTAAAGAAGAATAATTTAAAATTAAAAAAAAGACACTCTTCAGATTCCCATCAACGAAGAAACTCAGACGCTTAGAAATGATTAATATTTACAACCCTATATATGCGTATATGTACGCATATATACAATATACATATGCGTACATATACTTAGGTATCTATTGTAATAAAAACTACCCCTTAAAAACCCTTCTTAGACTCATTACGAAAAAAAAAAGTCATTTCACAGTCCATGTTGATATATTGTATTGTTACAGTACAACAACGTATAATTTGAAAGTTGTATACTTTGAGTGAATTCAAGGATTCATTTTTATGACACTTTAAACAAACTAGGCAGGATGAAGGATTACTAGACATACTTAGATATCATCAACTTTCTGAAAGTATGTAGGTACATACATCTTGGGCCTCCTACAAAAAGAAAAAAAAAGTATTATAAGTACGCCTCTAGGAAATGATGAAAAATCTTTAAATGACCAATTCGTGATAAGTTTAATATATCATTTGTTTTATGTACTTTTAGTTAAACTTAGGCATACCCTGGATTTATTGCTTCAAAGCCTGAATATAGGTACAACCGATTAATGAATAAGCATAATTATTAGATATAACATAGGTATCGTATATATGGACATATATAGAATAATTATTCAGCATGTTTTAAAGAAATACTTTTGAAAAAATGATTATACTCATTTTTTTTTTTACAAAAAATCAATTTCATTATTTTTAAATGCTCCATTTTTTGTGTCCTTCTTATTTCTTTGTCTACTTTAATTATATATAGGTATACATATATATCGACTATGAAACGATGATATTGAAAAATAAAGGTGAGTTAAATCATGTATATTTTATAGCTATTTTTATGATTTCTAGATTATTATGCCTTTATTATGAATGTGTCTTTTTTTTCCTGAACAGTGCTCCTAGATAAAAAGAAGTTATTTGGGATATCTTTTATGTATTGTATCAATTTTGAGTGACAATTATAGATTCATGACGAAGGTCACGTCTATTTAACTTTGTTGTAGCTTACTTGTTACAGAAAAAAATAAATAAAAAAACCTCACTTATTCCCTTTAGATGACTATTTTGAAAATAATTTGTGAAAAATAATTGCAAAATATTTTATTTTTCCTGAATTAATTAACCTAATATACAAGTTTTTTTATTCGTCAAAAAATTCTTAGATATATTTTATGTAGTAGGGAAGATAATACCTTAAAGTTTTTTTAACTCTGACACAGCAAAGTTTGTCACAACATACATATGTGACTCGTCAACACAAACACAAGCTGGAATGATTTCTCTAAAAATGAAGTGTTGATGACATTTGCTTTTTTTTATGAATTATTATCAATTTCTATCGACAAATTATTCGAATTAACTCCTTATAGATCCCTCAAACTGGACTTAAAATGATTAAAATTAATTATCACAGTAAATGAATTAGAATTTGACATATTCTATTTGAAAGGGGGACATATTGGGGTCAATAGATATAAGTCTTTTAAAATAAATAAAGGATGTAAACAAAGGATCCCCAACTTTTCAATATAATTGGCTGCATTGCTACTTGAAATATTTTAATGGGTCACAGAACTTATTAAATTAAATTTCATGAAAAATGGCTTCAAAACAATTAAATACATATTTAGTTCAAATTAGGGGAAACATTTTCAAGGCCAATATGGCAGTCCTGCTTAGGGGTGTTTGCAGCATTGTATATACATATATATTTATTTTTGAGAAAGTTGGGGCCCCCAACCCTCTCAAAAAAAATTTTAAAAATTAAATTTTTCTACTCCGTTGCATAATTTGATAATTTGATCGGGAAAAAATGTCTGTTTTCTCATTAATTTTTTTTCTCTCCAGACGATAATTTTTCAAAAAATTCCTTTATTTGGGAAATATTTTTCGATATTTCAAATAATTATGCACATTTACGCATTTTAACGATATTGTGACAATTTTGTTAAAAAGTACAACTTGAAGTTAGCACTTATCTACAAACTATTTAACATTTAAATGCGTTCTGTCAATTTTTGAAACTGTTTCTGCACTGTCTGAAAAACATGAAGCGTAAATATACAAAATAATTTGTAAGAATAAACAGCACGATGAAAATTGCAACAATTGTTACAATGGTCTTCTTTGTACAGAGCGTTCAAATACTTTAATGTTTTCATCAATAATTGAGTTTCGAATTTTGATAAAATTATATCAACTTACAGCAAAATAAAATAAAAATCCAATGGTATCAGTTCCAGGAAAACAATGACTAGATTATTTAAAAAAAATATTTAACAAAAAAAAAAATCAGTTTTCCTCCAATATCTCTGAGAACAGTAACAAAACAACTCTGAAAATATAAGATAAATCTCAAGTAGCCTAACTGTACGGTCATTTAATGCACTGGTACACCGACATGAAACTTGCACTTTTTACATGCAGAAAAGAGCTTTGTCTTACAAATCCTTGATCGATACTAACACCCTTCCTTCTCCAATGATTGTTAACATATGTGGAGCGTCAAAATTATAACAATCTTTAACAAAATCAAGAAAAAGGGATTTTAACTATAGGTTAAAATCTTTATTTTATGTAAAATTCGTATATTGGCTGTTCAAATAAAATCTATCAATTTCTCATTCTTTCATTGTGGGGGATTTTTTTGTTACTTCAAGGGTAATTTACGACACACACAAGCGGTTAATTAGAATCATCTCTGTTGGAAGAAATAAACGATAATTCGCAGAGGATTACAACTTGGAGTTCACACTCAATTTCGAGAATAATTACTACACATTATTTGTTTAAATCACTTACAATAAATTTAGACTTAGTCATCTACTTCACACCTAGCTTGTAAAGTACATTTGTAGATTATTACAGGAGGAGTGGGATCATCATGGTTTTTGCATCAATTGATGTCAATGAGGATTAAGAATTAAGAAATATCGTGTTTCCGTCATTTTACATATTCGGATTATGTTGCGTACACAAAATACTATTTGATGTATGTTAAGTACACTAAACAAATTACATCTTGATCATTGTAAGAGTATTTGAACAATTGATTTAATTGCAACCAGGTATGTACATGGATATATATAGAGATATATGAATAAGTACATTTGATAATTATGATAAAAATCAATTTGACCTTTGACCTTTCCATACTTACGTACATTTATGTTCGTTTATATAAGGAAAAAGTACATAGGTACATAAAAACCAAACAATTGGAGATTCGATCCCATCTCTCCAATTTTACGTAGGTAAATGATCATTTGTTCCTCCCCTGTTTAAGGAGTGATGATCCACTCATGAACTATTCATTGTCTTCTTTAGACACAAAACCAATTAAATAACTCAAACACTATGTGATTCAAGCCACTACTTTCATTAGTTGTTATTCCTAAAAAAGAAAAGTAGCTCTCAATTAAGGTTTTTTCTTCATTATATTTCAAGGGATATTTTCTGTCTCTCACATCTAACTCCAGGTTGGTTTTCTACAAAATAAAAATAATAAAAATATATATAAATCTTTTATTTTCCTTTTTGAATTTTACATTAAAACTCAACCGCCAAATCCATTTCATTTTTTTTTTTTTTTTTTTTTTTTTTTTTTTTTTTTTTGAGGTCAAAACTATCATTAAAATCCCCTCACCAACAATCCACAAGGCGAGAAGTGAGAAAGGACAAGATAGAATTGTAATCATTGGGTTTGATTTACTTACTTTTGACTTTAATTTTTTTTTTAAACGTATGATTAAAATCTTTGATTTTTTTAAAGCTCACTAGTTTTTTTTTGTGGTTCGTATTTAACCATTAGGTACTATTTTCCTTCGTAGTTCCATGTATATATATTGAAGTGATCACTATTTTTATAATAAAAAAAAGGAAAGGGCACTTTTAAAATATGAGGGTGGCATGCCTATGGATTACAAAAACAGATTTGGTTTCACTCTAAGCAGTACTGTCTTGGTCTTTATTTAGGACCAATTCCAGTCCTATCCATTAATTAATCTGTTACATAAAGTATTTTTTCAATTTATTTTTAGTTTTTCCTTTATATAATACAAAAAGTTATATGACTAAGTAAAAATTTAAAATATTTTATATTATCATGAAACAGATATATTTTTAACAGGATATGTGTAAATATATAAATGTATAACTGATTTGGCTTAATAAACCATCGACATTTTTAAAAACACATCCAATGACCGGTCCTAAAAACTGACATTCCTAAGGAACAATAGAACCGGTCCAAAGACTGGATTTGACCGAATAAATAAGGATCGACACAACTCTAACTCTAAGTGTTTTCTAAGCTCGCCACAGACATTTTAAAGATTTTACAATGATGTTGCGAGATTATATATAAATATTTATATTTTTATATACTAATTAGAACAATATTTTACTAGGTTGTTTAGAGAAAAAAACAAAATCCTTGTCAAATAGTTATATAAATCATCAAATGACAAATGATATCGGTACGTTTAGGTCACTCACTATACTTGTGTCAATTTGATTTGAACTGTGACACGCAATGTTTCTTTTTTTCTTGATATATTTTCAAAGTTTATAAATGGGATTTTTGATAATATGTGTATTGTCAAATTGATTTTTTGACTATTTCTTAGTGTTCTTTGGTGTCAGATTGGTCTACAAAACTAAAAAGATTGCATTCTTATCAGTTTGGTCCGAATAAAATTTCTCAGTCCTCGGACCAGTCTTTATCGGTCTTTTATAGTTACTAAAACAGCTAAAATGTTGTAGTTAGTAAGTCATTTGAGCTGTTCAACAGAATCTTTTTTAAAAAGTCAAGCCCAATGCTACTTTGCGAACACTAAAATACCATATGTATTTTTGTTTTCAGTTGTCAATTCCCTCGTTTCAGTTCATATGTCATTGTTTTTTCATAATTTATTGTTTTTGATAAATAAACGAAGAAATAAGTTATTCAGGGGTGTTACACGGGAGTGGGCTGGAGAGGATGTAGCCTCCTCTCCGTAAATTATGGAATTTTTGCTTATTAAAAAAAAAATTATTATATGAAATTTTTAATTAAATTTTCCGATTTTTTTCAACAAAATTTAATTTTCCAATTTTTTTTCCCCAAAAGTTTAATTATCCAATTTTTCTTTCCCAAAAATTTAAATATTCAATTTTTTCCAAAAATTTTATTTTCCAATTTTTTTCCCCGAAATATTTAATAAGATATAGATAATTTAAGTAGGTATAGATTTTTGAAATTTTTTGGAAAAAATTTAAGATTTGAAATTTCTTGGCTGAAAAATTTTATAGTTAAAATTTAATTTTCGAAATTCTTATCCAAAAAGTTTCACTTTTTGTGAGTACCTGCAGATTTAAAAAAAAAAAAATCAAAAAATTAATTTTTTTGTGAAGAGCTATAATTTTTGAATTTTGTTACCAAAATATTAAATTTTTTGGGTTATTTGTGTATTTTTGAAATTTGTTTTAGAAAAAAGATTAATTATTGGATTAAAAAAAAAAAATTTAAAACCGAGAATTCCCAAAAAAACCCCCAAGAAACAATATATATATATAATCCTGCGGGCGCAACTGCCTGCACTGTACGTATACTTCACTTCTTATAGGATAGGAATACAATTACACTTGTTGATCCCTAGTCATATCTATATATTTTTAATATCATTTATTTTAAGAAATTTTGGCTATTATATGGAAATACAAATCTATAGTTTAGCTTTTTATAAAATTTTAGGTAGTAGACAATTATATAATATAGTAACGAATCAAATACCCTGTGGTATTTTTATATTATGTAATATATCAAATTCATTTTAAATTTCGTGAATAAATAATGTGATACTCTAGGATTGTAAGATGTAAGTATCAGTTGGTATGATGTACTTATTTGGGTAACTACTAGAGGATTTCGACCCTTTTCCCGTTTCTTTAAGGAGGAAAGGTTGCGTTTAACATACAAGGTTAAGACGTCCACGATACATGAATTTTCAAGTAAAAAGTGTATAGCTAGAATGTTTTAATATAGCTGTCATTCCTTATGTTCTTCTAGCTAGGACTGAAGAAAATACATAGATAGCTAGGACGGGAGGATCAAGGTACTATAATGGTAAAAAAAAATATGGAACCGATAAAAAAAAGACTGATAAGAAAATCAGTCCTAAGACAGATCCAACACTAGTATTCTGAACAGGGAATTTGTTCCGAGCTAATTCGAAATAAATATATTCACGCAAGCTCATACTAAAATGGTCCTGGTGAGTTTTGGAAAGACTTTGAGTCATACCAAAACTATTTTAGCTATCCTTGGCCCTTTTTACTTCTAATGTGCATCTTTATAAGTACATTTTCATTTCAAAAATGGGGATCACTATAATGTTCATATTTAGGAGAGGTTAAAAAATATCTTTATACCATAGTTATACCTATAATTTCTATTCTTCTTCTTCCAATTCATGAGCCACACTCCTCCGGCACTGCATACACACACACCTCGGAAATGACGGCAAAAAAAAAAAAAAGATATGTATTACGGACGTGATGTTGATATATACATACATACTTAGTTGGCGTTCCGCGTGCGTCAAACTTAAAAAAAAAAAATACTTTTTTGGATGAAAAATAATAAATATATTTTACCATTTTTGTGTTTTTTATAAATCACTTGAGCTCTATATTTTTAGTGAGATATCCTCTCCACACATTATTTTTTCTACGTTATTTATTATTTATTTATCAATTAATAATAATAATTATTAATTAACTATAAATATATTAAATGACATATGTACAGTTGTGAGTTATTGTGAAGTACAAATAAATAAAAAAACATGTCAAGTGAACATCGAATCCGTACACGGTATCGGAACAACCGTTCCGCCAATCCTCATAATAATAATAATAATAACAATAATGAAAGGTCAGTAATTTATTTTATTTTGCCCCTAACAGTTTAACAAAACTCAAAAGCTTTTATTTGCAAAAATTCAGACGCCTACTTTTTATTGATTTGGTTGTAGTTTTTACACAATATTACATATGTCAACCCGTCAGCACAAAGACCAGGTGAAATGAACCAAAACTGTATTTTTTCTCTGCATTTATATTTATCTACAAATTATCCTCAATTTCTATCTTATTAACCCTTCGGGTGCATCGCAAATTGCGCTTTTAATGTAGCCAAAATTTATCGTCACAATGATAGAATGATAAATTGATAGTTTTTTAAGGATATATCGGGGGGAATATAAGTTTCTTATATGAAATAGAGGTTTTAAACTAGGGTTGAAGATCAACCCTCATCCACGAAAAATTGAATAATAGGACAATAGTCGACTCAAAGTTGTCTGTGAAATAAATGGGTGTATGTATGTATAGATAAAATAACTAAATAATTTGGTTTTTTCTCCTCCTTGATTTTTGTTCAATATTGTTTTTATATTGACGCCCCACATATAAAAAGTTGTAAAATACATATTAATAAATAAATTAATACTGCTTGAAGGAGTAACTACTGTCCATTACAAACGTGTGTTTAGTATTGAAAATTCAAGGTTGTGCAGCAAGAGAATTACTAGGAGAAGCTACTCTACACAATTTATTTTGTTAAATATACATATTGTAACGATAATTACATGAATTTTCAAATACGAATTATTATTTTTAATTTCTATGAAAATTACTTACTTATGCGAACAAGAGTTTGGTAATCTACGTATGTTATGTAGGGTACACGCATTTAAATGAATTTATTATTTTCGCGTAGAAATAATTAAAGATGATTAGGACGATAGCCACAGTGAGAAATTGATTTTTTAATTTGTCAAAACGAAAAACACAAACCAATTATTATTATTAATATAACATACATTCATAAACGATTAAATGAAAACTCTTTTAACCATCCCCCTCACCTCCCCTTAAGACGCCTCTGCCAAATTGAATATACAATACATATGTGTTAGATCTTATCTCATTATAGTTTAAGGGAATAGCTGGAACCATCTTAGAATGGATGGTGATGATGAAATATAAAATTTCTCTTATAGTTTAATTAAGTATATTTCTCACATAGAGATCCAATTGAAAATTCTTCTCATCCAGTGTTATTTTTTGAAATCAAACTTAAAAAGGTATTAGATATTTATTTATTTTCAAAAAAGACTATAAATTTTAAGACAATACTCTATATTCCAAAGAATTTTAAATTAAATTTGATTTTAACTGTGCACTTCAGTATACAAAAATATCAATGTTAATGATTCATTTATTACTACTGATTTAAAATAAACTAACTATAATCAATACCATTTTTGTTAAAAGAGTTATTTGTTAATGATTTTGTAGAATTTTTTCGAATTATATTGAACATTAACGGAGTTGTATGATTCTTAAAATGTAGTATACAAACCATCACTGATGAGTAAAGTATTATATTGTCATTAATACAATTATTTTTATGTGAAAGGAAGGCAAAATTATTAATATTTTTTTACTAATATAACAACAGCGCCCTCTGCATTAAATATTATTTGATAGAGGAGAAAAGAGTCTAAGATTTCTATCCGAAAATGATGATATATCAGTTATTATCCTGCATATTTTTTTTTTTTTTGTGATTTTATTTGAAAGTTCCAATGGAAACTCTGATTATAAAGACCTACAGACCTATAAAGGAATATTTTTGATTCCGAGAAACATACTTAGTTTAAAAAAATGCTTTAATATTTGTAGTATGATAATTCATGCTTAAATATAATTACAAGCCACACCATATTTATATAATTTTTTTCATAGAAAATTAGAATAATGGATTTTCCATTTGTGTCTTAAAGATCTGTGTTACTCGTTAGCCAAATCTTTAATTGTATAATATATATGTTGTATAAGCCTCTGAGTCTTATTTTACATTATACAATTTTTAAAGAGCCATAAACTTATCTCATTAGACTTTGTTCATTGATAACTATGTGTATTCATAGGCACTATAAGGATAAGCATTGTATGAAAGATATGTAATCTCTTACAACAATAGGAATAAACCGTAATGAGAAGGAGGTGAAGGGAATTACATATATTATTACCCCTCCATTTTGACGGATTTTTATTGAGAATCCCTTCCAATAAAGTTATACTTTAAAGCACTAAATATCATTATTTCTTAACCGTCAATGCTAGGCAATATGAGGTACCCCTGGCCCCTTTTCTACTCCCCCTCCCTAATGCTTGTTGCATGGGTATTTAATTTTTATATTTTCTCAAAGAAAATATCCTCTCTTTTTCAAAAAATACATACTCTTTGTATCCATAAAAGATTATATTATTTAGGAGTATTGAATCACTGATTGATCCCACCGCCATGGTAAAGTGTCTTCATGTGAAAACGGTCATTTTTAGTACCTAAAATAAAATTTATTTAAATTCATATTGAGGAAATAGTGAATTTTTTACTGCGTATTTGGATGTCAAAATTTGATCAAATAAATAAAACAATTATTCCTTACTATCTATGGAAAAGTTAGTGTTTTGTCAGGCCTTATTTATTCGGTCGAGTCCAACTTTAGGGCAGGTCTTTAAGACTGTCAGTCCTTCGGACTGTCATTACTAGAACTGATTAAAAAAGGAGAAGTAACGTTGAGTGACGTCATGGAGACAGAACTGTATAAGTTTTAGGACTTATATTAAGGACTGAACTAGACCAGATTGAGACGGAACTGGATGGAACTGTCGTCTTCCGTCCTACATAAGACCTAGCATAACACTAAAAAAAATATCCCTTGAGTTAAATAACAAATCAGATCCTAATATGTATTAAAAATATGTTAGTTGAATATCGATATACAATAGTATTTCCATGGTGTAGACAATCAAGTAACTATTACAATAGATCTATATTTCTTCTAATCATACTTTTTTCGTCTCTAATCGATAAAAAAAATTTACAAAAATCTAGCCATTATTTATAGTGATTTTCAGTTACTTTGATTTTAATTAACTATCACTGTTTATCATTAGTATCAAGTAGTATTCAAAGCAATTTTTTTTCTTCATTGGATTAATTTGAATGAGGATTTATTCTAAATTTGTTTATTTTATTTCATGAAAATATCAACTATAAGTACCCACCTTATTAGTGTGTAATTTATAACGTCAGTGAAAACGCACTCTTCTAAAACTTACACGTTCATTTGCATATATCTTAGTGCGTGTGGCCTATTTGAAAAATGGTCTAATTTTTCATATTTCCTCGCAAAAAACAAAACAAAGGCCATGAGCTCAAACAAAAAGGAATAAAAACAAACAAGAACAAAAGATATTTACTCCACCAATTGAATTATCCGTTTGACTAAATAATGAGATACCTAAATAATATTTATGAGTCCCTTAAGTCATCCAGAGAAGAATCTATGTGTTTGTTTGTTTTTATGTTTTGTTTCGTTGTTCTTTAATTACCTTGACATGAAACTTACATTCATTTCTTGCAAATAAGGGAGGTCCGCCTACTTTACTCATCTAAAGTATCTAAAATGCATATTTTTTTAATTTACAAGGAGCCACTTGGTATGTGAGACAAACATATTCATAAAAGTGACACTGATTTATAAAAATATATGAATTACAGGTAATTAAACAGATATTCATAGTAAGGCACAAAATGGCGATACGCGCCTTTTAGATTCCTTGTCTTAGTGGTATCCCTTTTCCAACCCAAGATGTCGTTTTTTATAATACTACAGATGACGTTACTTCATCATTTTTTGGTCATTTTACCTCATGACGTATGAAATTTTTTCTCCAAAGCAAATAATTCACCTTGTCAAATCATTTAATAGAGTTCATTCTTGGCGATTGCATAGTTAGTTATAGGGAAATAATTTTTAAATATTTGACTCCCCTAGCGGGGAAAAAGTAGTCGTGTAGCCAACTATATTTGTCAAATATTGATCAAGTGGCTTTTTCCCCACTTGATTTATAGCTTTGATTTGCACAACGACCAATATTTGTATAATTTAAAGCTATATTATATTGTCTTCCTTTACTAAGTTAAAAAAGTCTTAATATATTCCTCAAATTCCCTAATTCTTCTTCAAATGAGTAACAATTTCCGTGAGTTATTCGTGGTTAAGACGACAAAAATAAGTAATATACAAAAATCAGGACACAATTTTGTATATTATGTATATGTAAGCTATTCAGCATTTATTATAACGAAAAAAACAAAAACAAAAAAACACACAAAAACTTCAAGGCCAGAGTTGCACTCCATTGAACCACAATTCATTATTTTTGTTACTCCATACCAAATTCTTCAATACAATTCTTTAGATTTGACATGCAGCATAAAACTCTTTCTGAGAGCATTTGATTTATTCCTGTTGCCATGGATTTCCCCTTAACGGATGGATCTATTTTTCAAAGCCATGTCCATTTTTTTTTTTTTTTGGAGGGGGGACAAATTCTAAAAGTAACATTTATTTTTTTATTAGATAACCACACCTGAGGTAGTATAAATGTAATATGATAGCCCTGATTCCAAAGATAGAGGGTATCAGCTGTCGTATTTGGATTTTTGGGTAGTTGAGGAGTCATCATTCTACTACAAGAGAAGAATAATGATACATTTGAATCAGGGAACGGATCTATCCATTGGGAAGACTATATCTTTCAAATTAATCCATGAACCCCTTTCGTTCGTCCTTGTCCAAGTGATCATGATAATGAATTCAAATCGATCAAGAGTCCTTGAAGCTTATGCACTTCCTTCCGCTTCGTAGTCCAGGCATAATCTAACTTGACATTTGGAGGACTCATTATTTCCATAACAACTGGTTGTCTTTCAGAGTACTCAAATCCCATTGTCAGCTCCCCTTTCATAACACCTAATTTTGCTTTTTAGAATGAGATATCGCGCCTCCCGGAAAAAACTATAGAAATTGAAAAGCAGATATCTTATATCCAATCCGTTGACGTTTATTGCTCTTGATTATTTTGAAAAAAGAAAGACTCTACATTGGACATACTTATAAATATGGTTGTTGTTTTTTCCATGTGTTTGCTAATTTGAATATAACCATCAAGGATATTCACTCAAAACGTGTTGAATGAACTTAAAGCTCATTTGTGGATAATTTTTATCTTACCCATTATGCAAGTTGAATTATACATAGATAATTGGTCCCTTGCAGTTTTATTTTGACTATGTTCTACAAAAAGCCTGAAAGATGGCTAATCATTCAAAATTGAGATTAAAGCCTCTCACCAGAGCCCTAAATACATATTTCCTGCATCATGAAATGCGTGAAGAGATATTAGCATGTTCACCTCCTCTACCTAAGAAGGGACGTTGCCAGTTGTGTGTCTTCCCTTGATGAATCCTCAAATACCTCACGACCAAAAGATAATAGAACCAAAAAAATAAAAAATCCACCTTATTATATCTCTCTGTATATTAATGAATGAGATGGTTTAAGGACCCTACTTTGGCAGGTTGCATTGATGTGTGGATAAGAAGAAGAATCCAGCACAGCATGTGATGCATCCTGTCTATGATCCATTATTAAATATGTTGCTCCTCCTTCCCCCTCTAATGTACATATTTTTGTTTCTTGCATACAATAAGTGAGCCTCTCTCTATGTAGCTATAGAAAACGATTGATTTATACATTTCAACTACGATATACATAACCATTAAATTATTTTCTATCCATTTTAATATGTAGATTCATTCGGCCGTTATATTAAATCAAATGCTTGTATAATGAGGGTTTCACCCCTGGGGCATCCATGTGATATTTGAATGAGTTTCATCATATATATTTTTTTTTATATGAAGACTCCTACCTATGGATAGTTTTTTTGTTTTGTTTTTTTGAATAAATGACTATATCTCTACTTAATTCAATCATCACCAGGATGTTTTGTTTTTGTTCTTGGCAGAATTTTAATCAAATTCTATTTGATTTGATTCATAATTATTTAGAATCCATGTTTTTTCTTATTAATAATAGGCTATTGAATAATATATTTGTTCCATCAATTCGTTTGATTAACACTTTATTACTTCAAAAAAGTGTTTATTCCCCTCTAAAAACTAAAAATATTATCGTAATATCTTGTGTAAATAATAGTTTTACTTATATAGGGTGTACAAACTATCTGTACTGCGAAAATATTTTATCTCCGACGAGTTATGAAATTAAAAAAATGAAAACCAGTTTCTGAAATCTTGATGGATTTTGATTTATTTTATTTAATAAAATCAGCTCCCATCTAAATTATAATCTCTATAAGAGGCCGAAAACGTGAGCAGGTCTTCACCACTTGGTCTCTTTGCAAATCCTAGAATTTCTTGTTGATCCGACTGATAAGGTAGTCTTTGGTGTTTCAGGGGATTCGGTTGGTTTGTTGTTCGATCTCACCAACACAAACAAAAATCCATCAGGTTCTGATTGCGCCAGTTTGAAGGCCAAAAGTTTAGCGATAAATATATACCTGTCAAAATTGACATAAAGCCATTTGAGACGTTTTTTCCAGGTTGTTATTTCCACAAATTCACATTTAAAGGCCTCAAATTTCATCTTCAACTGACAAACTAACGTCTTACTCAGCTCTGGTGCTTAAACAACTGCTATGTTGTTGTCCCGGACTGGATTCAAAGAGGGTTCCCTGCCTTTTCCAAATATATGGGATAACATATTGGTATATATAAAATATAAATTTAAAAAAATCATTTTTTCACTAATGCTCAACTGTTGTTAAAATTAGCCAATACCGATGAAGACTAGTCACTTTTTTACAATAGGCCTATAAAAAATTACTAGCCCACAACACCACAAAATATATTACACCTAGGTACATGTGATATGTAGGGAGATATTTGATTGCCTTAGATTCAAAGGGAAACCTATATACAATGCCGATTTGTCCAATCAGAAACAAGGACATAAATTTCTATAATAAATATGTACAAAAGATCAGTTTGTTTCTGGAGTTGAAATATACTGAGTACTGTACGCTTAGAAATGTCAGTGTTGTTACAACATTTCCGGACTCCACAGGAACTGAAATAATGCGAAATTTGTCTTCAAAAATATATTTTACTTAAAAGTCAACACTAATATTTGTTTTGAATTTATATTCGACGTATGAGACGCTGACAAATTCAAATACAACTGATTTGAACCCAAAATTACCTATGTATATGTGGTATTAAATGTACGACACTAAGCTCTGCACTTGACCGAATGGTTGCTTAATAGCCACGGGCTAACATGTCTGTCGAGCCCAGCATATAACACGTTATAAGTTCTCGATTTGGCACTAATATGGCAACATTGTTGACAAACACGTACTATTTCCGCTTGCTTATAACTTGCAAACAGTATGAATCAAGAGTTCATTTTATTTTGATTGTTAGTTTCGAAGTTACAGTCGTTTTAGGAAGACCAGTTTTGTAAACGACTTTCACTTGATGCTGTTAACTCAGCTGACTATTTTTTATTTCAGCGTGAGTCCATGTTGCATCAATTGTGACAAAACACTGCATTAAAATCCTTTTTATTTTTCTTAAACAGCTTCAAATAGCGCACTGAATTGTCGATGTGTTAATGTTTTGGTCCAGTGTGAGAAAACGCGGCAACCCCTTTGAAATTAATAAAGTTTTAGATTTTAATGTATGGTTGTAAAGTACTCTGGAAAAGTACTAGCATTAGGAATTTAAAATAAAGTATCCATGGATTAAAGGCACATTATCCTAACAACCCTTTTGAATTTTTGACATGAACAATCGATCCTGTAATACATAGATATCAGTAGCAAGAACTTTGGTTCAATACTGTTCACATCTTAGCATAAGGAAGGAAAGAAAAAACGTATTAAAATCAGTCATTTCATATTTTATAACTGCATCTTTACCGTTGATAAAGGAAGTTCATCATTTTTTTTTCATTCTTTCATTGAATATTCCTGTAATCCAATTTTCTCCTCCATTGATCCTATCCAAAGAGACTCATCCATTACGCATTGAATCAGAGACATTATTATCTTCATTATTAACAGTCAACGTTTGTTCAAACGTTATAAATGCATCTCATTTAAGAGCTGAATCTAAGTACGTAATATGTAGGACCCTAGGAACATACATTTCAATGCAGGGGGCCTTTCAACATTATTACCATTATTATATATTTTTATATACCTAGAGCAGCCGAAAATACATTCACCCATTCTGAATAGGCTACCTGTGTTCCTCCTTAGTATAATATATATATATACATAATATGTGAGATGGGGTCATTCCAACAGATTCTTTGTAACTGAAATCAATGACCTTGAAATCAGCTCTCTCTTAGGATTCTCAATCTGAACTTGTACACTATTAAGCAGTGTTGAAATCGAGTATTACTTCAACTCGTAAAAAATTTGTCTTTATTAAGGTTCATAACTTTTTTACGAGGAAATTCAATTTTAATTGAACGCGAATTATAATCAAAATTTGAAACATTCACGTAATGATTAGCCGTATTTTTACTATAATCCAAAATAATGAGTTAAATCCCACTTCAGACGTTTTTTTCTTATCAATAGAATAGTTCATATTTGAGACAAAAAAGCAAACCACATTGTATATGTGGAAATTCTCAAAAACATGAACTTAAGTCAACTCAAAACTTCTTATTTTGCCCTTACACGACCCAAACGCGACGCAGAACTCTAAAACTCGACATTAATAAGTATAAATTGTGAAACTTGTTATAAGTAAATTTTATAATTTATATACATGCATGTTAATTCCTTTTATTGGCTTTAATATATAGAATTATTGTTAAGGAGTCATTTGTGTTTTAAAGTTGCAAACATTGACCTGCAATGACGTCATATGAAGATTAATGTTTTGCAAACATCACATAAGGATAAGACGGAAAGTTGGTTTATACATTGAGGGAAAAAACCGGTTCACGACTTGAAAAGGATTACATTTCAGTCTACTGTCCAAGATCGTAGTCTGAGCGGTCCAAATCGGTTGTGAAAAAATTAATCAAGACCGAACCGAAAAGAAAATCAATCTTGAGCTGAGTCTAAACACTAGCAGATACTTATCTTAAGGGAAATCTGTTTTAATCAAAATATGTAAAAACCTCTTCTCATATCTCAAACTTTAATTTGTTCTTCTTCTTATTTTCATGCAAATCCGAATGAGTAAAAAAATGATTGCATTTTTTTAATGAGTGTAAATATATTTAAAACATATTAAACTTCACTGGTCTTTCAAGACTGATAGGTCTCATATGCATCTAATAAATGGTAAGGTGAAATGCAAAAGATGAATATCACGTGTGTTGAATAATTTTTAGTGGCTCCTTCAATAGATTATATTAACATGGATACATGTTTAAATAAAATCTCAGGCTAATTTAAATTATTCGTAAGTATATGGGAAAAGTGTTTGTCCAAGTCTGAGAGAGTCCCTAAATACATACATAGGTAGCTAGAGACTATAAAATGTATGTACACATATTTGAGGTTAAAAATATTAATACAAAAAAAAAAAAAAATATGTATTCGGATCTTCGACACATTGTAAGCAAACAACATGGAAATCACGACTTTAATCTTTTATTTATTTTGCAGTACCTATGTGTATTATGTTTGTACATTTTTTTTTTTTTTTCATTAAACAATTCAAAAGAAAGAACCTTCAAAAAAGATCAAAAAAGGCTCCAACATAGGAACTATTTACTAGTGTTGGGTTTCGGTCTGAAAATCTGTTATGATTTTTAGGGGGCCAAAATCATTCGTTCTTATAAAAGTTTGGTCTTGATTGGCCCAAAGAAAAATTGCTCTGTATAGGTCTTACAAAAAAACAACGTATGGGTGTTTCTAATTTTGGTATATAATGGTTCTATAGATGAAATGTCTATGACGCATGATTGTTAACTGAAAAAAAATTATAAAATCCAACTTTTAGGAAATTTTTTCAAAAATCCACGGCTGGCCAAAAAAAATTAATTTTTTTGCGAAAAAAAATTCAAATATTTAATTTGAAATATTGCGCAGAAAAATTTCAAAAATCTTTATTTTTTCACAGAAAAATAACATTTTTGTAAAAAAATTTCAAAAATTAAATTAAATTTCAAAAAAATAAATTTTCTAGTAAAAAAACAAAAATTAACAAACTTTTTTTTTTTTTTTGGTGGGGGGGGGACTACAGCTCCTCTAGCCCACCACGTGTGGATGCCCCTGTGACGTCAGTTAAATTGTTATCATCGACTTACAATAACGTCATATGATGTTTAATGTATTGCATAAAGCATATTTATAGAACTCGTAAATCAGGAGTGGTGACATTATCAGTCCATGGATAGAGTCTGAAAAAAATTGGTTTATATATGGAGACCAAAAAAAAAATGAATTAGGTTGATCTGGAACAAAAAATTGGGTCTAGATCAATCCTAAAGAAAAGTTTGGTCTTATAAAAATAGGTATATACATGAAGATTGAAAAAATTGAATTATATTAGTCTAAACCAAAAAATTCAATCTGGATTAGTCTCATTTAAAATTTAGACTAGACCGATTTGCTGGATGAATTGTTGATGACGTCAATTGTGTTTTGTAATTGTTCACATCGACCTACAAAAACGATGAATGTGTTCCATAAATCATATTTGTACAAATCAGGAAAAGTGAGAATATCCGTCCATAGAATGAAACCAAAAAATTGTCTTTGATTTGAGAATGAAATCAAATTTCGGTTGACAATCTGAAATTGCTTTTTGGACCAAATTATCGCTCCAAATCGGTCGATTAAAAGTCGCAGAAAACCGAACCGAAAATAATTTGTTGTGGAACCGAGAACCAACACTAACATATAAATATAATACATATATATGAATAAGAGACTCAATACCTCGACTTTTACACCATTTGTAAATATGTTTAAAAAAATTCATGACATGTAATTATTTATAGGACAATAACACATATCCTTGTGGAGACTCGTAATGAAAGAAAAAACTATCCAGCAATACTTATAGAATCTTCATTCTTATCCATTTATAACTAGTGAGGACTTATATAAAATTGACGTCTTCCGAACGATCAGATTAAAGTAGTGTGCACAAGATTAATTGGATTAGTACAGCATAAACACACACAGCTATTTTTAGTCTAATTTTTACATCCATCAATGCATTAACTTTATGGTAGTAGAACCCATTGTATCGATGATAGAGATAGCTCCACAGTGATGATTTTATTAATACAAATATTCATATTGTTAATTGCAAGATCTCTAAGTTGATTGGAGCCCATGACGACAATCCAAAACATCAAGATGGCTCTCTATAGCACAATTAGCCTTCAAAGAGTAATTGAGAGGGAGGCAAAGATTAAGTAGCCAATGTTCATGAAAAAATAAGAGAAAATCATTCAGAAAGATATACGACTTTTTGCAAGTTATAATGATAGAAAATATCTAAATATCAGTTAAAGACAAGAATTACAACTTGTTGGCTCCCTTGCTGCTACCCCAAACTTGACTTAATAGACTATTTTTTTCTTTTGCTATTTGGAGCAGGGCTGTGGAGTTGGTGTATAAAATGCCCGACTCTTACTCCAATTCTTGACTCTAGTATTTTGAATTTCATCGACTCCAGCCCACATTTTTTTAATAATTTATTTGATAGCCTATATAAGTACAATTGAGTCATTATTAGTTATCTATATGTAATAAATAAGTGTGCCAGGTATAAAGGAAATATTTGGAATATAAGATATTTGACAAGATGAACAACAAATGAAATGGATCAAAAGCTAGCCATTGCTAATACATTCATAAGTTTATGAACATAAGTTGTGCACTCGTAACCGAGGATCATCAATACAAAGAACCCCTCACTGCAACGTTGCACTTAACACTAAGGACATTGACAATTCACAAGACTAAGTAATGAACTAGCATCGCCTGCGGCTATGCTCTATATCTTAGGCTTCACATAGAGATGTTTGGGAATTGTGATTGAATAGACTATAGAGTACGTTTGAAATTTGTGAAGTAAACAACTTATAAATGATATAACTTTCAAGTTTCATAGATCAATAATACTTAATACATATAATTTATAACCATTTAGAAAAAAACTTTATGGCCATTCTATGTAAGCCTTAAACTATAAGTAAGTTTTATCTCCACATAAATTATGATCATTTTTGTAGCCGGAGTCGGTACAAATTTTACAACTATATTTTGACCCAAAAAGACACTGACTACGACTCTGTAGCCCAGATTTAGAATAATTTACCAACAGAGCCTCTCATAAGGAAAATTCGTCGCTAGTTTTCACAGTCAAACTGTCAATTGAAAAATCTGTGAAGAAAGTTATAGCAAACTTCAGAGGCACTATCCAAGCTGTTATCAACAACAGTATCGATTACTTTGAATAATATCAGAATACAAGTTTTTATTATTTTGCACGTTGACACCATTTTGACTATTAAAAAAATGATAGACAAAGATTTTATGGGATTTTTAAATCTTTGTAACTTAGCAGGGATGTTTGTCTCCCCAAGAGACTGAAATATTTTTGTGTATATCATATATTTGCTCTAACTTCTAAGTAAACTCTTAATTTATCATATTACATTTTCTAAATCTCATTTTCTTATTATTTTCTAAGTCATTAAAAAATTCTAGCATTAATTATTGAGGATTCAAAGAATCTTTTTACTTATGGATTTCTCAATCATTAGAGACTCAAAATTCATAATTTGATAATTCTTTTTTTCATAAAGCAAAGATGAGAAAAATTTGCTCATAGTCCCGTGCAATCGATGATTATGAGAGCTACTCCTTAAACTCATATTCGAAATTCTCAGTGAATTAAATGATTTCATCGTTTATAATGTTACCAGTAATGAGACAAGTTCTTGAGTTACTCTATATTGTTCCTAAAAACTAAAAATTAAAGGCTTCACAGAGTGAATGGATTTGTTTGTACGTTTCAAAGTAATAAAAATAGTCTTTTGACATGGAATACATTTTAAATTAATTTCAATCGGTGCCTTAGAGCAAGAACAGGGATGAAAGGCTACAAAGTCTATTTATAACCATGATTATATGAACTGAGTTTGTTGAAGGGGCTGTATGTAAACAACTTTTTTTTTAAATTGGGCTTTTATTAGATAAAATAAAATAATAATTAAATACATCAAGAGGGATTGCAATAAAATTGATCATAAATTAACGTTATAGTTCAAAATTTACCCCATAAATCAAAGCTTGATATTAACAATTTATGTTTTTTACAGACTATATAAAAATATAGTAAATATCTTCAATGTTCTTGTCCTCATCATCTGGTATCGACTTACTAAACATTTAAAGGTTGAGTAGAACTTACATGAGCATCCTGGAAAAAACTTTACAATATCTACAGTTCAGTTCCACTCTCTATTCTCATAAAGAAGAATTCTTAAGGAAAAAGCTGCATATCTTGCTGCAGAAGCAATGCAAATTTTCCTGAGAGAGTGAAAGCTTATTGGACACCCAATAATGAATCAGTTATCTATGTATGCTTTAGCACCAACTAAAGAAAGACAGACAACCCTAGTTTTTTAAGGTAGACTTTTCCTTCCTTTTGGGGATTCCAAAAATAATGTAGGCAAACGAGTACTGGGGAAGGCAGTCGTTTAAATTAAAAAGATCTATATTCAACTCGAAGAAGTGTCGAAGAGCAAATAATGTTGGTCATATTCCAAATGCATGGATGATTGAGTTAAAAATATTTCCACAATCCGATTTAAAGTAAATAAACCATTGAATTTTGGAACTGAATTGTAAATTTCCTATCCTGCTTAACAAAAGTGAAGGACTCCATATTGAAATTTTCCCGTATTTGTGCCAGTTCAAGAACATCAATGTATGTTTCACAAATTTTCTTTGCATGGTGTTCGAAGAGAGGCTAAAGCAATATCTTAAATCCCATAAACAACGTTTGTTTATAGTATATTAAGAAATGTTGAATGGTAGATGATTAACCAGGTGTTTGGAAATTTATTATTGATGCATCTTTTTTATTTATCTCCCCAAACGATGAAGATAAAAAAAGGAGATGGAAGGAGAGTGGAAGATGTCTTATTCTGTGTAGAACATGTCATGATTGATAATAATTTATTAATTTATAAATAATCAATCTTCATCAGTTTTAAAAAAGTTACATTATTTTGTCCAACTTATATTTTGGAATGTCAACTCACCGGTAAAAAATGGAATAGTAAAAAAGTATTTAATTTGTTAACAGATGTATCACTATAGTGTCATATGTAACAACTACTAAAAGAAAATTAAGTTTTGTATGACGTAAATATCCATCTTAATATTGGAGCGGCTAAGTAATCGCATAGGTTTTGAAGGGAAGTAACAAATGGTTATGAGAAAAAATTGATCTACATAAGCATAAAGGTATTTCTTGAAAAATAACTACATATTAGTTCCTCTAACATAAGCCTCACATATCGAGTGGTCCATTAAAATATGAAAACTTTGAGTTTTAAACTTTAACTAGATATAAGCAGTGCTGTAGAGTCAGGACATAAAATGCCCAATTCCGACTCAAGTATTTTAAACGTCACTGACTCTTACTCCAAATACATAATTATTACTTTTTAATAATATGTTTTATAGCCAATATAAGTATTATTCAGTCATTTCAGTCAATATAATTTAAAAATAGACTTAATTTACAACTATAGGTAGTTATTAGTCATATGTAATAAATAATTGTGCTACGTATAAAGAAAATATAAAAATAAAGAAAAGGTATAAGATATTTAACTAAATGAACAAGATATCAAATGGATCAAAATCTATCTATTGCCAAAACATTCATCAGCTTCCGAAAATAAGTTATGCAATCGTAACCGAGGAACAAACAATACACACAACATCTCACTGCAATATTACACTATTCTCTGACGACATTGACAATTCACAGGACTAAGTAATGAACTAGCATGGTTAGTGGCTATGCTCTAACCAACATATTCATTTATACTTTAGAAGTGTTTGGGAATTGGGATTTTATGGACTATAAAGCACGTTAGAAATTTGTGAGGTAATCTAATAAATTAGTTTTATTAATACGTTTAATAAATTAATGGTACTTACAACCCAGAATTAATAAATATTTAGAAAATAACTTTACGAATACTCAATATAAGCCTAAGATTATAAATAAGTTTTGTTTACATCAATTATAATAATTTTTGTAGCTGGAGTCGGAATGGGTACAAATTTTCCGACTCCCCCAAAAATAGCACCAACTTCGACTCCGCAGCCTTGGAAATAAGTACTCTAATTAATAATACAATTTCTACAAAATTATTAATATAAATAGATGTGTGTCTGGGCTCTCTTAATGATTAATGTAACTACCCTTAGCGGCATGATGGCTTCCAAGCAGCGGCGCAAGGGTGTTGCGGATGTATCTCTGTCATGGGGTCCCATTGTTGATGACAGAGCCTTTGAAGGCCTCAGTGTTTGGATGCCGGACACTGCATGCCTTTTCCTCAACATGCACACAAAAGGTGTAGTTGGTATCAGGGCTGTAAGGGGCCAAAATTGTCCCAAAAGAGTTCAAAAGAAGTCAAAAGACTCATGCAAAAGGGTGTTGCAAGGGAGGAGATTTTTTTTCACTGCTGGTGTCAAAAGTAGACATTCCTCCGGATCCAGTTTGGCCCTTTTGACAGAGCCCTTCTCCATCTACAACGTTTTGGATTTGTTGACGCCGTAGACGGTGGTCCTGGAGACACTAACTGCTGAAAGTGCACTAATGAAAATTCGTCTATCAAGTTCAAGTGTCATTTTCTCGACTTGTATGTAAGTTAGAGGGCTCAGTTTTTTTTTGGTTTTTTTTTACTGATTGTTTAGGCTTTTATACATAGAAATATGAATTAATTTCAATAACTCAACTTTAATCAATTAGTAGGTATTCAGGTTTCAATGGACCACCCAGTATGTATTTACTTATGTTAATTTTGAGTTATAACTTTCAAGTTTTATATATATTTGTTGTAAAATTAACAAATCATAAAAGCTAGGCGCCAATCATACTAAAGAAATCATATTTCACTAAAAAATGTATGAACGAAGAATTACTCAATGAAAATGTCAAAACAACTACTGGAGATGAAATTAATCTATAGTGGATAGTGAGGATACATCTTTATCTTCTCATAGAGGGAGATGTTGACACATATACACCGCTTATTAAATAATTAACAAAAAAACAGAAGGAGTGTACATTCATCAACCGTTTTTCTTTTCTAATCGGTAAACTTAGTTTTTTCTTTACACACATCCCCTCTTTAGTTATGAAGTATGAAAAGGTAGTATTATAATAAAAAAACATTAAGTGATAAGTTGTAAAGGATCCCCATATTTCAAGTAATACTGGGATCCAAAACCTTCTGGTATTTACCTAACTGAACTTTCAAGGCGTATACTTCATCATACAGCTATGCACACACATTCCTAGATACATAAGTCATAACAGGGTATTATTCATGCATGAGAAAGTGTCCTGGTAGTGCGAGTTCATGCATGTCGAGAAACTAATAAAGTTCATCATCCAATATCATCTCGTGGTTTTCCAGAACATTGATTCCTCTATACATACATATGCATATACTATAATTTAATACTTCTTGCCTGGCTTTTTTAATTTTTGTTTGCTCTTTGGTCCGTTTTTATTGTTATTATTATTTTTATTATTCATAATAAATAAATAAAAAATATTTAATGTCAAATATCCAATACTATTATTTATGTATTTGGTATTCGTTCGTTCATTCCTTTATTTTTCGTTCTTTCTGTGTTTTGATAATGATGATGATCACTTCCTAGGGGCAACCAATGCGTCATTATTATTATAACTAAAGCAATTACATAAACATACAATCATACACACGAGAGCCTTGAGGGTGTTTATGACCCTCGTACGTATGTATCGAGTCAGTTTTGAATATTAAAATAGTTGGAGCATTTAACAAATTCTTGGGTGTAGTCGTTTCTACATATTATGTATATATGTTGCAGTGGATCTACTCATTTTGTTCAATAGAAAATTTGAGGAAAAAAAAAAACCAGCTATGGAATGTCAAACACATTTAATAAATTATTTTTTGAAAATTACATTCTATCATTATGGTATTATTTTTTATGATTTTTATTGATTTGTGAAACTTAAATGTTTTCTTGATAAACTAAAAAACATCCCCGCTAATAAGTAAACATGTGCTGCGTTAACATAAAAACAATCCACAACAATAATCAAGAAAAGGAGAAAATCCATATTAATTTTTTTATTTCATAAATACTTATAGCCCAATAGTTTATAGACATACTAAGGTCCTTTATAAGCTTTATATTAAAATTTCCGGGACGAATTAAGATATTCATAGTTGTTATATATTGTTTGGAAGCTTCACTTTATTTTTAATTCTCAATGTACCCCGATATAAATTTTCAAATGAAATCAATCAATTTCTTAACCTTTTATTGTTGCAATGAATTTATGCTACTTTAAGTTTAATTTGAAGCACACTCAAAAGGCTAATAAAAATATATTGTTAATAGAAATTAACCATAATTCGTAGAAGAATACAAAATTTATCGCCACTCCATTTTGAAAAAAATCATTCTTGCTTGCTATTGTGTTCATGGCAAACGTAGACCCTACATACATTTTAATTCTCAGCGCTAGCATATACCTATTTAAAATATGCCGATCTTTTGAAAGGCAGTTGATTGATATCTACTTGCTAGTGTTCAAATCTTGAGCAACACACTATTTACAATGTACTAACAGTTGAATTCCGAACAAAAAAAAACAACTAGTAGCATTAAAAAGAATTAACTTATGGTTAAATATGGCTGCTATATAGCTTTAATAACGATTTACAAACATGACAGCTATGACTAGTTGTGTGCAAGACTAAGTTATTGAGTATAATAAAGAATGCAATACAGTAGTTTTAAAGGGATAGGGAGACATTTCTTCCTCCTTCTAATTTCTATTTCTAATTATTGTGAGAACCCAATTGTACACATATTCTACATACCTACTTTTTTTATTACTATAATGATGTCACATTTGAACTTGCATAATATTGAGTTCTTTCAATTTGAATAGAGCAATAATTGATTCCTTAGATATGATGAATTGCTTGAATACAGTTTGTTCAATTATGTAACATTGCTACGCATTAACATAAAATTGATGGGATTTAAAGGAGAAAAAAAATCTGTAGAACTATAGCGACACTCAGAGTGATGTAGTTCGAATTTAACAAAGTGTTATAATCAGATCTATTCCCTCTTTCTCCAATCAAGATTATGGCGTAGGCATGATATTTTAGATCTATAGATACCCAATTATGCCATACTGCAAATGGAAATTTATATTTAATACAAAATTAGTTATTTTCTATTAAAAAGAAAGATTATAATAGTGTCTTCTAAATTTAGAAATTTCATAATATTATTTATTAAAATTTAAAGGAATAAAATTAATAAACTATTTATAAAAATGGAGAAGTACAGGGGAATGACTTTATTAAAATTCTGAAATTTGGTAATTCATGTAAAAATGTCTAACAGAATAATTCAGCAGTAGGAGAGAAACTAGTAAATGACCAGCTACTAGCGTTGTTCTGTATATGAATGATATAGTAGTTCGGACCGGGATACTGATGTATTTAAAATGCTAAAATACTAAATTTATGTTGGAACAGGTTCTTACAAATCCACAATATCAACAAAAAAATTGGCCCTTGGATGACCTAACATCTCAAATTAACAAACCTTTGAGTCCACTCCAACTGAAAATCTAGAGTGGACCCTAAATACTATAAAATATTTCATTTTTATATTTCTGTAATAAGGAACCTTAAATTTTGCATGAATATTAAAAAAATACCATATCAATAATTGGGGGAAAAAAACAACTCAAAGTTGTCCCTCTTTTGCTGAAAGGCAAGGCCATATAGTAGACATGGGTCATTTGCATGGAAGTACTGCCCCATTCCATAATTATGGAGGCTTTGAGTGCATCCAAATTAGGATGGGGCTTGTTGCAGCCCCTGTACTACAAAATGAATCAAATTCTAAAATCCATAGGATTCAAATTCGGACGTGATGGAGGCTAATAGTTTTTGCTCCACAAGCTAGGAAAATAGGTTCCATCATATTACACGTCTAAGAGGGAGTACCATCCCGTTGGAAGGTATACATCTCTTTCCTGAAGTGGGAATTGGGATATGGTTGGATAATTTTCTCGAAGACGGTACCCACGTAATCAATGTTGTTCATTTTTGTGATAAAGATAAGGTGCACCTTACCGGAACGGCTGATGGCCATCTTTACCATCAATAACTATGATTTTTCCATCCCATATATCTTACAGGGTGAATCAACTTTTTATTGACTAAATCCGATTTAATATTTCAAAAACTTTTTTTTAAATATTTGAAATAAAAAATCTCAGGACTTTTTGATTCTTCAGTTTTCTATGCGACACAATTTTTCTCCGATTTGATGTCTACAAACAAGCCATAACAACTCTCTCTTCAACAATTGTTCAATAGATATGTAAGCCGCAGATAGTATCCCAGTTTTCGATGCTGTAGTGTAAAAAAAAGTCCTCTAACATTTTGTGAACATATCTAATCACTCCAAAAAATTAAAAGTAGTCGTTGCAATTCTCTGGCTGAGTATACCTATATTTATTTTTTTGTGTTGAAACATAGGAACACCTTGTAATTTTACTCCACCAATTCTCAAAACAAATATGGGCAATTTTTTTAAGAAACAATTAAGATTTTCAAGAGTTTCCATTAGTTTTTTTCCATTCCAATGCAAGTGATAGAGGTTTCCAGGAATTTCTAATTTATTTTGCAATACAAGTAACGGTTTCAAAACAATATTTGTAGTCTTAATCATAACTTGAATTAATCTTCTTTTCCTCAGCTTGCTTACTTTGATCCATTCTGACGTTGTTTCAGTTAAAGCTGTGACTGAAACATTATTTCTGGCGGCAAACTGAACAAGGTTGGGATTTTTAGGAACATCATATTGCCAGAAATCTTTAGCTTCAGATTTAACAATTCGACCTTATTTACGACCTTGGCATTTAGTTGAGGGTAAATATTTTATAACCCAGAACTAAAGATTTTTTTTGCAAAATAACACTGATCGAAAATAAGAATGTGCCAATGTTAGATATTCACCAATTTTTATAAAATTCTGTATTTAACCTCTGTATTTCAAACCTCAAGACTATGCAAATGGTCAGCAAGATCAAAAGTTTTTGGGCAGAGCATTCACCCTAATAGCTATGCAGTGTTCCTACTATGATTTTAAACATTAACCAAATAAATACCAATATAGGTGTCCGCAAGATTACAACTTTTTTGGGGGGGAGGAATCTTCGTTTTGAAAATTATTGTTGTTGTTGATTATTGTTGTCCCTCCAGCCCACAACACCCTGCGAACGCCCCTGACCAGTGATTTATTGGAACATGTAAAAACATATTATATATAGGAGAATATGTAAATGATTTATGTATGTGGGTACTACTTTTAAAATCTCTCTACAATTCTATCTGCTTATATCTCTCTATTAGTGATAGGACGATATTAAAAAAAAATTCCGATGCTGATTCGGATTCTTTAATATTTTAAATAATAGTTAAAAAATACCAATTTGCCATCCAGGGCTTCCACAAGAGTTTATTTATATAATTTTTTTTTTTTTTTTTATTTAGAGGAGGAGGGACCTTGGCTTTTGGTTTTTAAAAAAGATCAAAAAATGAATATTTTGGAAACACATTTGAAAGTCCAAACTTATTGATATTTCATTCAATTTCAAAAATTTAAGGTTACTACCAAAAAAAATTTCAAAAATTAAATTTCCAATACAATTTTTTTGTAAAAAAAAAAATTCAAAAAGTACATTTTTTCGAGAAAAAAATAAATAAAACAATTATTTCTTCACAAAAAATGGAATTTTTTGGAAAAAAATATGAAAAATCAAATTAAATTAGAAACATTAAATTTCTAATAAAAAGCAGAAATTTCTTTATTTTTTTATTCATTTTTTTTGTGGGGAGCTATTTTTTTTTTTTTTTTTTTCATAACTTAGAGAAGTAACAAATATTTAAATACCAGTAACAAATAAGGATCAAAATCGCTAATTGAACCTTATTTTCCCAATAGTGATCCCGGTTTTAGAAAAAACACCCGATTCTCATGAATTGTCCCATCACTACTCTCTATCTCATTCGTGGAATCTCTCTCACTCCAGTCTATTATATACATACGTTGTACATATAGCATTATGTGTATTGCTGGCTAATGGTAATCAGAATAATAAGGTAATTAAAAGGTAAACTTCCTTAAAGGGTTTGATTAATTGGAAATGCCGCAGGTTAGAAATATGTTCATATCTATAGTTTTCACATGAATAAGCTAATGTCTGAATATATCATCATAGTTACATAAATACCTGTTCATTACTATGAACAGTCTTTAAGAAACAAACATCGAAATGAAAAAAAAACATTCAATCAAGGGGCTAAAGGATAAACACATGATGAATATTTGTTCAAAGTAGGGGTCCTTTCGATAATTTATTGACGACCGAGGATCATTGTGTACGAGTTGTGTTTAAAAATTAAACTGACTTTTCTAATTTCGCAGCCAAAGGTCATTTGTATGCTCAAGATTTTTATCTTAGTTCACTCGCCAGAATCATATATTTACTGTTTCAGCTATACAATATGTATAGTTTGTTTGTGAGAGGCATAATGGCTAGAAGTATTTTGCGTGTTCTGATATTTATTAAAAAATAAAAATATGGATCAAAGAATTTGCAACAAATTTTGTGTAACAAATGAAATTAAGTGCTCCAAAACACTTGAAATGTTGACAGTGGTATACAGTGAAACTTTTTGAGTAAAAAAAAAATTGTAAAACCTCTTCCGATATGGTCTGGAAGATGCCTATGACGAGCTTCACTCTGTACACCAAAGCACGGTAACAACAGATGAACACGTTGAAGCAGTGGAGAAAATTGTTTTTAAACCCATCAAATCACTATTAGAGAAGTTGCTAAGGATATTGACATATCGGTTGGCTCGTGCCATACTATTTTTTTCGAACCTATTGGCCCGAAACGAGTATTCCAAAACTGCTTATTTTGAACGAAAGAACCGTCCATTTTTTGGCCAGAAACAACACCACAATGATGCATCGGCCACCATATTCACGAGGCCCCATGTGACTTTTTCTAGTTCTCAAAACTGATGTGCAACGACAGAGGAGATAAAGTCTGCATCGCTGGAGAGCTCAAGGCTATACCAAAAAATGCTTATGATATGTTCTTCAAGGATTGGATACAGCATTGGTACAATTGTATTGTATCTGAGGGGCATTAATTAGAAGGGGACAACATAAATATTGATGAATAAATAAATATTTTTTCTAAAAAAATACAAAGTCCCCTTACTTTTTGAACACGCCTCGTATATTTTGTTTGAATATTACTCTATAAACAAACTTTGCCAACTACAGTAATTTCCCTCTTTAATTGTATTAACAAGTGAGTTTAATGTGAAGGGAAGAAAAAGTTGCAAACATAATGAAGGGAAATGATAAAGTCACGTCATCTGTGGTATTGTAAAAGGTGTTTGAACATAATGCCGAAAGACATGTGGAACGTACAAAGCGTTGAACCGACAAAATGTGGAGCATACAAAACGTAGAATGGACAAAATGTTGATCGTAGTACGGACAATTTTTATGAGGATATTTCGAAACAAGAGTCCAATTATGGAACAAAGATAATGCACAAACAAAGAGATCTGAGGGCAGGATGAAATTGCAACCAATTAATGTATTTTTACATTTTTTTAAATTCCCTTATTCACTTAACTATATATTTGATGTAAATGTTAGGAACATTTTTAGTTTGTTCATCGATCAGTTGTAGTTATAACTATAGGCTTCAAGTTTTTATGCGTTGTAACTTCAAACTATTGTGGTCATTCTTAAGACTGTAAAAGGTGGAAAGATACTTTTGTATAATTGATAAAGAAAATTGAACTACCAATTATTGGAGATATGATAAAAGAGGAACATGTAAGGGAAGAATCATTCAGCATCACCAAAAGTCATACCCTCAGATCTCTTTGTTTTTGAGTTTTCTTTGGTTGTTTTTTTTTGGGTTTCCAAATATCTTTTTAGAATTTACATAAGAAATAATAAAGTTTTTTATTCTAATATTTTCATTCAATAAATATATTATATTAATTAAATATTTACTGAGAGAGAACAAACTTGAACTGGGGATAACATAAGTTACCTGTTGCAAAGTCATTACATTACATAGCTTACTTAGGGGGCTACTCATACTCAAAAAGTGATATTAATCATTTTTTTTCTCGGGTTGGGGTAGATGATTGTTATGGAAAGGGGAAGATTGATCTACCATTTACGCTCCTTACTACAAAACTAGTGCTTTTATCAGTTGAAAATTGGGTGATGAAGGAGAAATATCGAAAAAGATATGAAATGTCTAAATTTTTATTTCATCAAAAAGTAGGAGGATGGCCATTTACAGCCCCTCTTGTTGGTTACAGTGGCTGAAATACATATTTAGTACAACTATAAGTGTGGGAAAAAGACGTGAATGTCAAGGTATTTCTTTAAACTTTAGTAGGATGTGGGTTATTAAAAAGTAACAACTTAAGGGTTAAATCATTATAATTTAGTATCGTTAAATAAACTATCCAGAATCTTAGCAACTAGTAGTGGCTTAAAGTAAAAGTAACAAAATCTCGGACTTGATTTGGATTCAATTACAACTCTGTGTCCAATTCCATTATTTATCTATCTCCAAATCTTCATCACAGGATAATGCTAAATAACAGCACTATCAGGAGGGGACTTGAATAAGCTAATTGATTTACGCGTATATTTAAATAGATTGTAAATTTAGAACTTAATCCTTCCGCCCAAAGAGTCGCTTACAATTTTTAAGCGTTGGGATTAAGTAACCAATTATATAGCCCTTTTTTTTTTAAATGAACACACGACGTCATTTTAAATTGAGAATAAGTATGGTGGAAACATGATGGGACAAAGTATCAAAAAGTAAATGTAAAAGGCCTGATTTTCTGAGTAATAACCCAGATTTATCAACTCATAAATACATTTTTACACTCAAGAGAATAATATCTAACGATTAAGGCTAACTATTCTAATCCTGCTGAATCCCTTTCGGATATTTTCAGATATCACAAGTTTACTTATATTGTGCACAGGTACTTTAGATCTGAAAATACAATGTAAATTTTTTGTGGTTGTCAGGCAACACTGCAGTGGAGTTTTTTTTTTGTTTTTTTTTGAAGAAGATAATTTATGTCTACTAATTATATTTTGGTCCAGGGTTTCAAACCATGGTATGGATGTCAAACCTATAACAAAAATTTGGTTCAAGACAGAGTCTCAACATAACTTGCATCCATGATACTATGGTTCATAGTAAAACTCTCTCAAATCATAATATCAGCTCTAAAAACATGCATATATATCATAAAATATTTTGTTCAAGGTAGAAAAAGAGTTGATTTAGCCTCCATCAATTTTTGTTTTCTTTTTTTGGACAATGGTTTACTTCACATTAAACTTATTTTCTTCTTCAAGCTTGCATTTAATTTCCCATGTACATCTTATTTTTTTAAGATTATCTCAGGGTCAAAAAATGCCCTAAACTTAAAATTTAATTTTTATGATGGTAAGTGTGTTTTTATCGCCCATATCCAAGCATTCATATTTTGCATGTGGGATTATGTTTATATCCTGGTAAGGGTTGCTTTAGCATGAATTATTTGAGTCGTATACAACATATTATGCACATCTTTATCTATATGTAATAGCTAAAAACCGACATGAACTCTGCATGCCTATATTTTTGTACATAAATATTTTTACAATCACTTTGGAGCGAGATTGTTGATATTTGAGCTTTTTAGACCTCTCAGTGAATATGAATGTTGTCACGATCCGAATATTTTTGTATCGATTCCGATAGCGAAACGGTATTTCGGTACTTTTTGCATAAAAATACAATGCAAAACTGTCGTACATACCAATGGGAAATGGGGAAACTAAAAAATAAATCTATGACTTCTAAGTGGTTTGACTGTCTGTAGTTTATTGTTAAAAATAATGGTGTGTACAATGAAGAATTTTCACAGCGCCTTCTATCTGGTTAAAATACATATAGATTCTATATGTATGTATATGCTGGTATGCCCAATGTTTGCTTCATTAAGTCATTATTGACCAGACAGAAGACCATGGTAGCCAAAGAAGGAGTATATTTTGAGAAATAATTGTCGATATTATAATGTATACTTAATATTAAAAATATTTTTGATACTTTGTTAATGTTGGTCTTGATGTAGCTAATTTAAATCTTACTATAAGAAACGTAACAATTTGTTTACGGAAAATTTACTCCGGTATCACTATACTACCGGGTTACCAAACATTACCACTGTACAGATATACATACATATATATTTATATATTTGCGTATTTATACAATAAATTATTATTCTGCATAATTATATTAAATAGAATATTAAAATTCATGCATTTTTAACACGCAAGGGTTCATCCTCAACTCTATTTAATATACATATTTCATGACATAAGTATTTATGGATATATGTACATTGTACATAAATACCTACTTATAATTGACTCCTCTGAATGAATGTTTGTATTAGGTATAGTCGTAATTTAATTAAGTGAGCTTATTTTGAAAATGTCATTCCATGTGAGCTACATCAATACAAAAGTAATCTTAATGAAAAATAAAAAGGCTAAATTATTTATCCCCCATTTTAAATAAATACATATGGAAAAATATTTCATAGACCTATTATGATCATTTATGGGCTATATATTAAAATTTATGGGATGATAGAGACATAGGCGTAGGCCTAGGAAGTGCAATCCCCCCTAAAAAAAAAAAAAAAAAAAGAGAGAATATTATCAATAATTATCTGTCAAATAAAAATTAAAAAAATGTAGGAAAAAAAATCAACTACATTAAGTCTAATATTTAACCTATCAATTCATTCAAAACTGCAGATGGACATTGTCATAGGTATGAATATCTAATTCTAAAAATGCCCACTATCAGCAGCCAGGTGGAAAGTGATACAAACTCTTATGATGATGTCGCCTGAGGCAGTTTTCCACTGTGCGTTGACAGCGGCTTTCATGGCATAAATATTTGGATCTTAGTATCCGTATGTGTATTGATGGGTCGCATAATTTCTTTGTTTTTGTGCAATAAACAAATATCTAAGATAATGTTTGAAAGACAAATCAAGCAAACCTTCTATTTAACAGGGGCCTTTCTAACAATACAGTTCAGTAGCTCTCACTTTATTGGTTTGTGTAGGAACATCATAAATAGATTAAGGGTCCGCTATAATATATTGGTCACTAAGGTGATTCTTCGAGATTTTGATATTTTCTGGAGTAGTACACCCTATAAAAGGTTTGAGAGCCATTGCTATAGTTATTTGAAAATCAATGTTCTGGAAGATCATGTCAAACCCTGGATTGTGGAAGCTGTAGCGGGAAGGCCATTCGTTTGGCAACAAGACAAATGGGTCTTGTAAAAGAAAATGTTGATTTGGTTGTTACATTTTTTTTTACTTTATTGGACAAAGTGTTTGCCCTCCAAACTCACCAAACCTCAGCTCAAGGGATATTTTTGTGTTGAGCATCGCACTAACTGATGCTCTGACAACTAAAATCTAAGCGAATGTCTAGGATATACAAGGAATTATGGAATCTGGCAAAAGGGATTGTTATCAAGATCTCCTTCCGTTTCAAATGTCGAGTCTAGGCCGTTATTGACGCCCAAGCGATTTAATTGACTACTAATATCTTTTATTTATTGAGTTTTTATTTGACGTTGGTTTTTTAATAAAAATTTAATGATTAACTTAGGAGAAAATCAATTTGAAAAAAATCGTATCGATTGTTAAATAGTATATATAGAGCTAGAAAACTATTTACAATGTCGGGTGTAAAGGATTTCAACTTATTTTAAAACATCTCAAGTGTATTTATTATATGCATGTAGGTATATGTATTTGGTGCAAAAATGAAGTATATAAACCTTTTTGATTTCATTCAGTTTGAACATCCATAAATTTGGAATGTGCAACGATTTAAAAAAAAAAGTTGAAGGTGTGGTATTTTTTATGTTAAGTCTTTCAATTTGTCTAAATAAAATACAACTTCCATTTTTGGCATCCGTTTGTGAGAAAACCTAGGTTCAACCTCACAAATTCATCAATGACACATGTAAAAGTACAACCATGGAGTACAAGATTGCTTGTAAGTTTATTTAGACTAGCTTTAATCTATGAGTGTAGCCATCTTCACCTTGAGGTCTGAAGTTTTTCAGACCACCCTTGTATATTATGTACTCTTCAAAGTCTCTTTTATCTTCTGAGGAATTGAAAGTTGAATTCAAGAAAATATTCAAGGACTTGGACTTGTATCCAAAGACTTAATTAATTGAGCTTGTAGTATATGGAATTCATTTCTGGCTATAAATCTATGCATGTTTGACGGAAGGAATTTCAACAGGGTTGATCTTCAATTGATTTTTGACTGAATTTGCTTTTTCATTTGGCAGTTTATTGTTTCAAGTTCTTTTGTTTTTCCCCTTCTAAATATAGCGTTCTTGTAGATACTTAAAACGCTTTTAAATACCACTATAATCCTTTCAAGAAACAAAAAACATGGGCGTCATTATTAAATTACAGGCTTCTATGTAAATTATAGAGTATCTTTGTTCTAATGAAAATAATAAATTGCGTGGACACGAGTTTAGAAGATAACAATCATCGTTATGATCATCATCATCGTAACCGGATCATATACATCCATCCCTAACTTAAGGGGCAAAGATATTTTGTACATAATTATGTTTATATTATAATCTAAACACTACTTAATGTACCAACCTGCAATGTGTCAGTAAGCAGAAAAGTATAAATAACCTCACGTCGTATCTTCTACAGGGTGTTACATACAAACTTGAAAGCCATCCTGATCCCTAACCAGCACATACATCATTGAAGATTGGTAGCAATCAAGAGATTGCGTTGCGAAAATTACAACTATTCTGTCAAGAGTAAAGCAAAAAAAAAAAAAAAATAGAACAAGCAAAAAGAAATGAAATAATCAACTTTCGTCATGCAGGTAACAATCCCACGGAAAATACTAAAATATGCTAGAAAAGTGTGTATGATGTTGTCAAAGCTTTTGACGAGCTAAAAAAAGAACACAAGAGCAGAATATAACTCAACGAAGGACTCTTGGATTCTGCAGAGGTCGCCAGGGTTTGCAAATATTTCAGACATCTCCGTGTAGAAGTTGTTTTGGATATAGGATGGAGAACATTATAAATCAATTTTTAATATGTGGTATGTCAACATACAAAAAATCTAGAACACTAATCAAGAAAAGGGGAAAATCCAAATTTATTTTTTTACTTCATAATTACAATATTTCATATAAATATTTGAGTCATTATAGACTTATTATTCAAATTTCTGGGATGAGTTAAGATACACAATAATTTTAGGTGTAGCTCAGAATCTTTATTTTATTTAAGAAATTTATATTAGCGCCGATATGACCACTTTCGAATAAAAGCTATGCATTTATCAATCTTTTTATTGTGACAATCAATTGTGGCTACTTTAAGTGGATATGTGATACAACCAATGAGTGAATATCAATAATTTGTTGATAGAAATTGATAATAATTTGTCGAAGAATACAAATGGGCTCTTCACTCAATTTTGAGAAAAATCCTTATGGCTTTTGATGAGAGGCCACATATAGTTATAAGTAGAGATGGGACTTGTGTAAGAGCGCAAGGGGAAGGCAGGAGTGAGACATACGGTATTACCGAATGAAGACCTTTTTTTTTAATATTAATTTTTAAAGCTGCTTGTTATACTATAATATTATTTAATGTTAATTTTTTATACCAAATATATGCAAGAATTCTTCTTTTAGAGAGAGATGTTAACATCCCCATGACTAATTAAATAATGAACAAAAGAGAAGAAAAAGCACGCCCATCAACCGTTTTTCCTTTTTTAATCGCTATATTATAATGTGCATTATTTACTTACAATTCCCTTATAAAATCACAGTATTCTACTAGTAGTTTTTTTTTATCAAGAAGCCCTCAAATTTTGTACGGATGTATCATCAACACCCTGTACATTTATATTTAAGTATAAATGCATACCTACTAATACTTATACTGACTATACTAACATTTACCTATATACCTAAATATATGACTTCTTTATCAAAAGGTAGATATTGTTAATATTCAGTCAAGTGTTGCTAATAAGGAGTTTCTGGTATGTCATGTGCAAAATATCTTAATGACTTTGCAATGGAATTTTAAAGCTATATTTTTGTTTTGTCTTATAAAGTAGGGGAGACCAAAGAGGACAATTGCAATATGCCCTTTTAATGGAATTTTAAAAACAGCTACTTCAATAATGTTAATATAAAAATGACAAAAAAATTAATGCAGATTATCAAGAATTTAAAACACGGACTGTTTATTTGTGATTGGTCATATAAAGAAGGGATTTTCTTTTCCTTACAAGTTGTCATTATTAGTTAACTCCTGAGTAGTGAACATCCTTTTCTTAATAGATTCAATTATATTCAAAAACTGATTGAATGTTCGTGTGTACTCATAAAGGACGGAATGTAAACTTGAAGATTTTTTGTGGAGTTATAATAAATAGTCCTTGTTGGACTCGAAGTAGAATTGGGTATCGACATCGGAGTAATTATCTAACAAATGCCCTTGTTTATATTATTTTCTTTTTCCACTCTTGTCACAACTGATTGTAGCTGATCTAATGAAACGTCATGAGCATTATTCTTTCTCTCCTCCAAAACATTATTCAAATTATCAGGTTTATCATGTTGATTTTAGGTTTCTTTATATTTAACATGGTCATTCTACAATGGATTTTTATGATTGTAGATTATTGTAAAACAAAAATAAAAAGGTTAGTGAACTTTTTTTTTAGATATTGAAAAAAAAACAAAAAAACTGATATTTAGTAGTAAATGTCTTTTTTAAAGAAAAATATTTTTGTGATTATGCTTTTAGCTTATCATTCTTTTGCTATTTCAAATGATTGATTAATTTGTTATCTGTGGGTACAACTTATCAAAACTGACAAAAAAGTGGAAATTTGAGATACCTTAACATTCGGAACAAAGGGGTCAGTTACAACAAGTTTTGTGTTCGTTTTGTTATTTTCAACTACATAAGTATATATTTTCATTTTACCGAACACATGAAAAAAATTGCGAGAATGTATTATTATAGAAATACCCTCCGTAGCAACTTAACGTCGTTTTTTTTAAAGGGGAAAAATAGTTTTATAAATCAGAATTTTTTTCTTTTTCTTTCATAATGGTAAATTGTGACCTTAAAGTCAAAGTTTCGAAAATTATATTGGATATGTGACATGTTCTAATGTTCATACACGTCATAAACTAAACTTCAATATTTTTAAACCGAGTGATTTTTTCAATTTTCTTTATTTCTCTTTAAAAACCTTCGAAAAGGTTTTTAAAAAGTTCCCCAAATTTTAATATAATGTCTGGCATTGGCAATTGAAATATTTAAGTGGGCCATAGAACTTATTTAATTAAAGTTAATCGAAAATGATCCCAGAGCTTTATTTTTCCAAAAAATCCTTTACTTGGGAAATATTTTTCAGTGTTTGTACGTATTATGCACGTTTACGCGTTTTGATGATATTGTGAAAATTTTGAAAATATACTACTACTTGAAGTGAAAAGGAGTATTGGGCTACACATAAACATTTAACAGGCCGCAATGCATCCTGCAGGCTAAAGTTCTGTCATCCCTGTTTTTGAGGGATAGTTATATGATTCATGAAGTTCATTATTTATTAACAAAATATCTTTTGTAATAGCTATGGAAGATTAGTTGGTTAGACAGTTAGTCATTCACAGTTTTGTAAAGGTGTTGCAAATGCTAGATTTTCTAAAAAAAATCTGGTTTCAATTACTTAATTTGGACAAATGGTCCATTTTTAAAATTTTAAGATGATGCTAAATTCGATGGTATTTGATTTAACTCTCCATCATCATTATCTGTGGAGGTATTTGCAAACAAAATATTTTCAAAATTTCAAATTTTGAAAATGAATTGAAAAAAATGTTTTTTTTATTTATTATAAATTGAAGCTATTAACTAACTTTCTTGAATTGAACCAATCAGATTCATGAACTAAATTATAATTAGCTTATTTTTTTAAATATTATGTTAAACCATTTTTTGTGGATATTTATTTTTGACACCCGTTCCGCACTACTACAACGTATGACAGCAATTGACTGTATTTCCAAGAAAAAGTTAGAATCTTTGTTCTAGAATGATAACACAGCTGGAGGCCTTTACTTTTACATACTTATCGCTAAGCAAGATAAAAAAGATTCATGATCTAAAATATCAATATTGCTATGACATAATTTGTTCTTTATTTATTCCATAAAAAATATATTTTAGTCAAACTTTTTTATTTTTAACCGAAACACATTTTTCTATATTCTTGCAACTGGGAAACGGGGTTATTTGAAACATTTGACAGTTTGTATTCAAATGCAATTTGGAAAGAAACAACAACCACTGACTCTTAAAATATTTAAGTACATTTAAACAAAATAAACATATGTAAGTATATGTAAGTGTAAGGGTTCAATTTTGACGTTCCTGAATCGCACTAGCACTCAGTAATTGAGCTCAAAGCGAAAATTTCTAATTGTTAATAGTCTTCCCTACTTCCATGGTAGTCATTTATTTTCATAAAATTTGGAAATAAAAATTTCTACTTGGTTAAATACCGTCTTATTATGAAATTGACCTTGAAACTCCCTGGACTGAATATGTATCATAATAAATAATATATGTATTATATACTATTTACATCATTCTTTATTGAATACTTAGTAAAATAAAAAATTGTATATATTTTCACCTTTTTGAACTTGGATCATCGATCTTGATAGAATTAGATAATTTTTTCCCTCATTTTTTCCACCAATCCTTCATTAGACCTATCCTTCGTAGTACTAATGAAGGTGGTCGACCCTTGTACTACTAAGGAAGGCTTAAATACTAGTGTTGAGACACAGTTTAAGACCGAATTCGTTTTTTAAGTCAGTCTTAAGTATGTTTTTCCTAATAAATTTGAAGCGATATTTTGCTGTCCAAGGACCCAAATATGATTGTTTTCTAATCCTGGGCCAATTTTTTTCGGTAACAATCCATGGGTCGGTTTTCTCTCCTGAATTGAATTTTATACATGATTGGGTCAAACCTAATTTCCTTAAAGGATTGGATTAGTTAGGTCTACTAAGAATCTTAACGACCTGAGACTAGTCCAGGATTTTTAAATGTGCAAATATACCAATGTTCACAATTTTGTAATACACATGACGTCATAAACAATTCAAGTTTTATATGAGACAGATTTTCTAATTTAACCGTTATGATTTTTAGTGGACCGAATTAGTTTAGTCTACTAAAAATCATAACGGTCTCCGACCGGTCTAGATGTTAATTTGGCCTTATTGGTTCGTGATACACGTTTACAATTTTCAAATACAAATGACGTAATCAAAAATATATGAGACCGAGTTTTTTGTAAAACTGTTCCAGACCGAATTTTTTTTTGGAGCCGATGTAGATGGATTTTTTTCTTTGAGACTGGTCCAAGCCGAACTGCTTTAATTTACCATTTTAGTTCGGTTCACGAAAAAACTAATCGGTCTTGAATTTTCAGACTTAACCTCAACACTATTAACTACTAGTATTTAAACCCTCATACATTTTTACCTAAAATATATTTAATTATGGTTTACTTCTTCCCCGTTTGTCTTCTTAACCGTGTACATACATCTATGCGAAACAGTCTAAAGGTACTTATTAAAAAATCTCTTTCATTGATATTAAAAAGAAATTATTAACCAATGCTGAAGAAACATAGATCTAATTAGTTAATTATCCTTGATTATAACCTTTTCTTTCTTGTAATAGACGTTCGTTCCTTCGTATATTATGTATGTATATTAAAAATAATGTACGGTTCCGCAACATACAAAGCAAGGGAAAAATAGGACTAATCTTGCTAAAGCAAAGTACAATAGTCGCACGCCAATAAACGTTAGGCTCGCAGTTTTTAAAAATAGTATTATATACAGGGTTGAGATATTAAATCCAGAACAAGTTACGACCTCAATATCTTGACAAAGCTGAGATATATGCTTATGAAAGTGTGTTCATCAGATTAACTGACAAAACTGTATATGGAAAAATACAAAATCATTGAGATGTCTTCTAAATACGAACGCCGTGCGGCCATTATATTGTGCCTCCGTATCGAACGTACGCCCAAAGACGCAAGCACCTCCATAAATAATGATGTTATAGAGCTTAAATCAATGTTAAGAGCTAGTCATGCTAGAATTCTATATTGTTGTGGTTTTCCAAATCGTGAAATTGTAATAGGATTGATTGAGGGAAAATCAATACTTTTAAGACCTTTATGCTTGGGCAAAGTAAATGTGACCTCCTAGCTAGTCGGATCTACACCCTTTGAATGACTATGTGTGGGGTAGGTTGGAGAGAAAATCCAATAAACGTTCAGACAACACTGTCAACTCCTTGCGTCTATCATTCTTGAGGCAGTGGCCAATATGGAGAAGGAGTTCTTCATTAAAACCTATGCCAGGTTCAGAGCCCTAGAGGGGGATAGGGCAAGAAAATATAGGCCGTCTTTGGGCTACGAAGTATTTGGTTTCAGGCCAGTCTGCGGGCTAAAGTATGAGAATCTATATCAACAATAAAAGTATTCCTAAATATACTCATGTGAGCTAAATATATTTAAAACAACAGAATGTAAGAAATAATCGATGAACTCAAATATCACACATCAGGTGTTGCTTCTGCAGGATTATATTGGCAAATTGTTCTTCGACGGCAAGATTCTGGGTTCGAGCCTAGACTTAATCTACCTCTGTGCAGGGCTAGATTGGAGGCTATGGTAGAAGCTGCAGAGGGTTGGGTTGAGTGATTGAATTCAAGAGCAAAATATTTGTGAATTGCTGAATTAATTTTGGAAAATAATTGTGATATACGTCATCTTTAAATTTTTGGGATTAAAAATCCCCACCCTGTATATAAAATTTTCGGAGTACCAATGTAAGCATACTATTTATTATATAGAGTATTAAATGTCAACTTTGTTCAAAAGGAGGTACTCTCTTTGTACAGCAGAATAAAATCTCTATAAAGCCCTATAGGACTAAAATTCAATTCATGTATTTTATATGTACATAGGTATAAATCGACTTTATGTATTCTTTTTGTGATACCACATAATAGAAAATATTATGTATCGTTAACCAAAAGTAATAAAAGGCAACGAGACGGAAGTTTTCTTTCGCCATTTTGTCCGTTAAAAATCCTTGAAGATTGAAGGATCCAATATTGATTCCATGTGTATGAATGTTTTGTATATTGTAAAAGTACAGTGCTTTTAGAGGAATTCACAAAAGTTAGACAAGTTAAAAAAATCCTTTTTTGTATTGCTATGATTCTGTACTTTTTCTCATATTGTTGGATGTCAAGGATATGAATACTGATTCCTTTTTTTTTGTTTTAGAGTGTTCAAAAACGGTGTTTCATGGCCTTTAGAGATGTAAAAATGCATATTTTTGCCGTTATTTCATAGTTTTGAATAAAAATAAAGGTTAACGGACATGTTTATGTTACAAAATGAAGCGAAAATTTAAACTTGAACTTATCTTAATGATATTTTAGATGGATTTTTTTACGTAAAGATTTAACTTCTAAAGTAATTGGAAGGAAAAGAGGCAGAGCGATTCGCAAAATATATGGTATGGAAGTAATATTTTTTCAATTTTCTAGAGTTAGGAAGCTATTTTCATAGTAAGTACAAGTAACTTAGTTATCTAAATTTGTCATCAATTTAAAAGACATTGAAGACACATTCTTGGGCATTTGATTATACAGTGTTCGTAAGCAAATCGTACCGCGCTAATTAGAGTTTCTTAAAGTCATTATAACGGTGATTAATACTTACAAACATAGATATTAGATTATCAAAAAGATTTTTTTCAAAATATATATTTGCTCTCATTCCCTTTTTGCAACTACGTCAACAAACAACTACAATGGATGCAAAAAAAAAAAAAAAACAAAAGGATTTCAGATCTTCTCTGCAACCATTACTCTGTAAAGGAGGTAACAGACATTGTGCATTGCCCTGAGCTTGTCCGTAAGGCCATGAAGCTCATTAGCATCAGCGGTGATAGCGTTTACAGGAGGACAGGAAGTGGAGGAAAAAAACAGATTGTCACTAAAGACTTTTTGACTGGTGTAGCCTTTGTAATTGCACCACTAGGAAGATGTCGTTGGCTAAGGACTTCAACGTCAGCGTGGGGCTATCAGGAGAGCAGTCAAGAACCTGGGGACCTATTTTTATTTATGTAGAAGGTGCAAACTTATTTCTGCAAAGACTCAGCCAATTCTGTACTTCAAACTTATGCCCCCGATCCCTTCCTCACTAGACTGCTCCCCACAAGACTAAGGGATATGGGATTCTTGGAGAGAAAGGCTTGCAAAGTACTCCACTGCAATGTTGATTTCCTGAGGGTGTCCGTTGAGAAAAAATGGGCTGATATGTCAAATGACTACGTCATCAAGGTGTGCAAAGCACAAAGGCCCAGACTGGAGGCCATGGTGGCCGCAGAAGCAGGATATTTTGAGAAATATATTGGTCAATATATTCGACTAAAATGGTATCATTTTTGTTTGTTTAAAACAAACCTCTTGAAAGTATTAAAGTCTCGTTTTGAACTAACTATTATCTCTGCATGGTTATGTTTTTTCATTTTTGAGCATAGTGCAATTGTTTTTAAAAGGTAATGAGTCTCAACTTAGGATCTCAATAGTAAAATGTGATTTTGGACAAATCCTGGAGTATAAATAATAATTGTGCATATTGTCATTGTCTTCTGTTTGTTTGCTTAGTACAGATGATAAAACCTACAATCAATTTTCTCATCATTTATGAATATGAAAGTATTGTTGTGTTTTGTCTGAACACTGTAGTATAGATCCTCAATCATACTTACTCATTCCAATATCCTCACTGTGAATATAAAAATGTATAGAGCGTAATCATTTGATGTCATTATTTTGAAAGTTTGCGGTCCATACAATCGACTATTAGTCGAATCAAAACATTTACACTGGCAATACAGCAATTTAGTTTATTTTTCATTTTTAAACCCATTAGAAGACCTTTTTCCCGTCAACAAGAAAACAATCTAGACAAATTTATATTTTTCAACATATTATCATCAATTTCTATATTCAAATAACAGTTTTTGATCTTTTGGGTGTTGCACAAAATTCATTTAAAGTGAGCAAAATTCATTGTCATTATAAACAAATGAGAAACTGATGGATTTTATTTGAAAGGGCTATATCAGGGCCAACATAAATATCTTAAATTAAATAAAGGGTCCAAAATATAGTTAAAACTCTTATATATATACAGCATATGATTTACTCAAATATGTCTATAAAACATTGGGTAGTATGAAGTAAAAAAATATATTTGGTTTTTCTACTTTTCTGGATTTTAGTTCTATATTGTTTTTATTTTGGTACACAATACATGACTCCAAAATGGCGTTGTTTTCAGTTTATTGTACAATCTGCAACACCATTATATTAGCTATACACACATGATAACCCAACTGTTTTGTAGGCAATTGGTTGAGTCTATTAATGAACAATAGCTTTTCAAATCATTTCAAGAATTCAATTCCCAGAATAAATTAACATATAGAGTCAACAAAATGGAAATATATACATTGTTAAAAAGCAAATAAAGTATTTGTATGTCAACCGTAATTTATATTCAAATGGCTATTGATTAGGGGTTCTTTATAATGGATACATGAAATGGTTTTATTTGTCCAAAATCATATATCTTTATATGGCAATATTTATATGGCGTTTCAAAAGTTATATATATTTTTATGAATATATATAATATGTATATTGTGATGAAATACCATTTCAAAATTGCATGATTTCTGTGATATTTGACAGTTTGACCACAAGACATTATTGTTGAATATTAATTTTGTTGTCAACAACACGCATACACAAATAAGCAATAACTACACCTTACTTGAGCAAGTACATACATAACATATATAATTAATTATTAAATAATTATTTTAATTGAAAAAATATTTTCATTATATTTGCGACCTTTGGTATTTAAGAGTCATGCAATTTTTTGTTTTGTTTATTGCATTTTATGCAATCATAAATATCCACATATTATGTTTTAGAACCTAATTAATTTTAATAATACTACTTTTAACCTAGAGATGGGTACATATAATTTGTGGTGCGTTAACTAACCTAAAAACAATTCTGAGCAAAAATCAAGAAAATGAGCCAATCCTAATTTATTTGTTTAATTTTTTATCTGTCAAGGGCCTCTGCAGGGGGTGGGCTGAAGGGTTTGTCGCCCCCACTAAATTAAAGAACATTTACTTTTTATAAGAAAATTTAATTTTGATTTTTTTTTCTTTAAATAAAATAATTGAAATTCAATTTGATTTTCCGTTTTTTTCCCAATAGAATGATTTTTTTGTAAATAGCAATGTATTTTTGATATTTCTGTTTAAAAAGTTTAATTTTGAAAAAAAATTTCACTCAATTTTGAGAAAAATCATTATAGCTTACTTTCATGTTGACGGCTCTTATATAGCTTTTCATTTTTTTGTTTTTGTTTATTTCCTTCTTTCATAGCTGCTGTGTGAAGTTAGTTTAATTAAACGTCATGATAGCTCAGCTGCTCTCCTCTCAAAAAAGTCGGCGTTGTCATGTTAATTTTTGATTTTGTATAAATGTATTAGATACGGGATTCGGTCTGGAAATCGTAGACCGGTCCGATATTAAGAAATTTTATCAAACTCAGTTCCTTCTTCTGCCTGAACTGGTATTGTATTAAAATTCAGTAAACTTAAAAAAATGGTCTTGAACGGGTCATACATCAATGTTTTTTTAGAAAACATGACTTGGGTCTAGGATTTCAGCATGATCTTATGACTCTGCTTGTTTTACCTATTTCCAGCGTAAGTACATGATTTGAATAACTAATTACTATTTGTCCAAAAGAGGTTATAAATAAGGAGAATCCCATATATCCATAGCCTGGAGAAATCATTTTGAACAAGCTATAAAAATTCACATAACAGGAAGAAATAATCTAATGAGTCAATACTATAGGTATAAATGTTTCCCATTTCAATGTTTATTTTAAACCTACGTATGTATATTATTAGACTTTAAATACTTAAGTATATGTGGATATTGGGGTGGATACTCGTTCTGAGGTAAATTTTTTTCGTTTCGGTCCTGAGTGATTTTTTCTAAGTAGATCTGTGACCATGGACCAAAATTGTACACACAACTTCTTATTGGAAGTTTACACTTTACTCTGATGACATTGACTATTCACAAGACTAAGTAATCAACTGGAATGTCTACTGGCTCTTAAACTTATAAATGTGTGAAATTTCTTGTTTCATAAATTAAAATTACTTCATACTTACAATTTATGGTCATTTAGAAAAAAACTTTACGAACACTCAAGCTAAGCCTTATATCACAAATAAGTTTATTTATATAAATTATAATAATTTTTGTAGCCAGAGTCGGTACAAATTTTCCGACTCCTGACTCCACCAAAAAAGGCATCATCCTCGACCTTGCAGCCAATCTTACCGGAGACCAAGAGTTTGAAGGATAACGGCCAATAAATAAAAATGATTTTGTAGAAAAGAAGAATATTAGTTCAAAAACAGATTTCGAAACTATTATCGCAAAACCAAGGCTGATCTCGAGAATCACACCGTTACAAAGTGCAGTAGACCATTAATGTTTATGCTGATTGCTGCATACGTTTCAACGACTCTACTGTATTGATTTTCTTAATTTCAACAATTATACAATACTATGTATGTTTCCTTTGTATTAAAAAAAAATACTTATGGATATAGGTACTATAAACTTGGTTATTTATAATAATGACATATGCCTTGAATTAAATAGGGTACTAACGTAATATGTTAGTACTTATGTTAAAACTCAAGCCATAGTCATTAGCAATTACTTCCCTATTTGAGCTTTGTCAGTACATCTGTCTACAAACTATTTTCTTTAATTGCAATGTCATAAAACATCTAATTATTTTACAATATGTATGCTTATTTTAAATATTCTAGTGTCTTAGTTTTATTCTGTACTTCTTTAACTATATACACACATTAAAATATAAATACCTCTCAAGGATTTGTTCTAATACCTCCACAACATATGCCACATTGCTCCGTGATGTCATCAAACAAAAACATGTCACGAAAAAAAAAAAAAAAGTTTTTTTATATACGAGTATAATTATAGGTTGGGAAAAAAATAATTTCGTATTTTCGTTTTATTTCAATACTTTATAAGAAGTGTTAAAATCATCCGATTTAAGCCAAGTAGACTCTGTTCTATTCAATAAGTTGGTGCCAACGAAAGTCCAACTTCATAATGTTCTTCATGTAGAAGCCCTTTCCCCTATTGGCAAATAACTCAGACAACCAATTTTGACAGGTTTCTATTGTACCCTCAATTGCGTTGACCAAACACAGGAATAGCTAATAGTCATTTTTGTGCCAGATCCAGACTATAGATTGGATGCATAAGAACTTCCCATCTAGGCTCCTGGAGCTTCTGGCACGTCATCAAAGATCTGTACATTCTTTTTTTTTCAATTAAAGTTCATACTTTTAACTATCAAATGCAATACTTTTAAGCTTTTTGAATCTATTCGTCTTGAATCCATGAGCCTCTGAACAAAAAGTACCTATATTCCACTTTAAACAAAGATAACTCGAGTTAAAAGTATGATGCAGCCATTTTAGAAATGGTTTTAGAGTTTTTTAATTGTTAGCTTTAAAATATATTAACATAATTTATCCCTATCTTTAACAACGAGGGCTTAAAACAGCTTTGAACCTTAAAAATAACAAAAAATGTATGACCTTCTTCTGAAGGCCACGAGGCTATGAGAGAAAAAATAAGGCCATATTTGGAATCAGGGGATCGAATTCTATTAAATAGATGTTTTTGTACCATTTTTGCTGTTGGACATTGTTATTAATTATTTTTTGTTTATCTGTCGTCTAGAGTACTTTACTTTAAAAAAAAGAAAATTATAAGTTATTAACTGGTACGCCACATTACTCAAGAGTCTATTTTGAATCGATGGTCTTGTTCAATTGAAAATTATGGCTTCCAGGAAAAGCCAAATATCTCGTAATGGATAAGTTTTACTTATAAAATTTTAATTACAAGTGTTTTTTGGGATCCTTGATGTTGCTCAGAATCAGTATTTAATAATTTCCTTTTTTTTTTAAATTAGGTGGTTAAAAAAAATCAAGCTCTTGCTATAAAACATAGAGATTTATCAGAATATATTGTTTTCATTGGAAATATCTTACAATTAACGAAATTTTAGAGACAACTCCAAAGAGATTTTATTTTCTAAGGCAAGAGAGTAGAATAGAGTTGAAAAAAAGTGTAAGAACTTGACATTTATAAATATTACAAGGGCATTTGAAGTCTTAATCTCTTGAATACAATAACAGCTGTCTATGGAGGGATGATAAGGCGAATGAAAGAGTGATGCCCTATATTTAATATGTCAGTAGTGCTTCTGCTTTTCAATCCTAACAACTCATTAAAGCCAGAACAAAAGTAAATCTGTCTTGTTTATAATTTATCTGTCATATTTAACCAGTCTCCATCTATTTTTGACAAAAACAGCTAGAAAAACCTTGAGAGACAACAATGGCCTTCTGTTTATTATATTCACCCCTCAATTAAGATGTGGCATGGGCCAATGTGTTAGGGAAGGGCAAAATTTGTGTGTTTCAGATGCAATATTGGGCAACATACATATTGCTTCCATAATTGTCACAAATAATAGTAATTTTGTTCATATATGCTCAAAATGAACCTATCTGAATAGGTTGGTCTATCTTTTGAAGATTTAATTCAACAATTTTTATAAAAAATATGTCTCCAAATCATATATATATTCTTACATATAACTGCTATTAATACTGGAGATTGGTTCATTAATTAACCGTCTCCTATCGAGATCCTAAGCATAATTTATATTTTTTTAGCCTACAATTGCCAAATTTTGTGTTTTTTGTCAATTATTATAACCACTTACGATTGAAAAGGCTCCAAAGGAGGAATGAATTATATTTTTTGTTAACTGAAGAAATTGTGTTTTCTTTCTATGAAGTCCAACTAGGAGAATTGTTGACTCTCTCAATCACTCAAAAAAAATCTTCTGTATATAAACATAATTAGTAAAAGTTAAATTCAATAATTTTGGTTATTGACATCTTCAACAATCTCAATAAAAATGTTGTAAAACACATATTATGTGAAAATATGTTGAATAACGAATGACATAAGCAATGATTTGTTTTTCTAAATTGAGTTTGGATTATATTTGTATTCTACGGCAAATTATCATCCATTTCGAAAAACAAATTATTCTTATCAACCCTTTGAATATGCCGCAAATTGCACTTACAGTATTCTAAATTGATTGTCGTAATAAAATAATTGACATAATTATCCCAGATTACAGATTGATGTATTTTCAAAGAGGCCAATCATTCTAACACTAGTAGAATACTCCTTCAACTTGTTCTGTCTATTCAGAAACCCTAATAATTACCAAGGAGTGCTGCAAACTCAATTTGAATAGGCACACTTTATTTTTAGTTTATTGATTTTTGGCTTATTAGCTCTTCAATGGCACAGTTGTTACTCGTACTCCAAAATATTACTTTATATGTGGCCCGTCAACAAATTATTCTAAATAACCTTTTGCTAATCGCATTTAGTGTACCCAACATTGATTGTCAGAGTAAAAGATTGATAAAATGTATGGGTTTTATTTGAAAGGGCATATTGGGACCATTATAAGTCTCTTAAATCAAATACAGGTTATAAAATTTGGTCAAAATTATTGCAAATATTAGCTCATTCCCAAAATTTGAATACAAGGCCTATAATCTACTCAAATATTTTTTGAAATAAATGCCGTCTATCCCCAGTGCTAAAAGTCTGACAATAAAAAAATGTAAAAGCTATAATTTGATGTTTTTTTTGTTTTTGTGCAATAAAAAATTACAAGCAACAAACAAAACGGCAGAGAATATGTGATCTCCTCCGTGTACAAGTTGCACAGTAGACGCTGTTCTGAACAGGAAAAATGATCACTTTTTGGCTGAATCAAAAAGGGTCAAGGGAACTTCCTGGAACAAACATCCATCTCTGGTCATGGTCCTCCACGTTGTGGCGTCCAACGGCAGCAAGATACCTTCTCAATTCTTCAAGGAGAAGAGTCTCAGGTACCATGACGTGAAAACCCCTAGACTTTGCTGTTTTGAGTGTCTTTGATGGCAAGACGAACAAGACTTTTCACCCGAATGTCGATACCCTGAATGCTAGATCACAGTGAACAACTTTTCCTCGGACTTCAACAAGGCCAACTGGTCTTCTGTTCGTCCATGTATTGAAGTCAACATATATAATGGAGGGGGGCATGTTCAAATAAAATTTGAAGAACATTTTTGAATTACCAACTTTTGCTGCAAAAGTTTTCCTCATCCTGTATACATTAGTAGAAAAATATAGAGGGATTTTCTCCTTTTCTTGATTTTGATTTAGGATTGTTTTATACACATATTTAAAAAGTTTGTAGGTAGATCAAAGGGATTTAGAATTTGTGAGCACAATTCTAAAAATGTGCGTACTTTATACGGAGATGAAGTTAAATAAATGTGTACGAAATATTAATAGGAACAAAAAATGCAACAAACTTACGTACATACCTTGTATATGACCCCTAAGCTTATGTCACATAATAATCCTCTTTCCATCTCCCAAACTTTCCTTCAAAAAGATAAAAAAAAATGACTCAAATGATTTTGATAATTATCAAATCTCTTTATTTTCCCCAAATGTTTGAATATTTTTCATCTAATAGCAGGGATATTTACAGCTCAATAAAATATAGTTCAAATTCAACTAATAACTCATAAAGCATAAAAGGCTGTATCCTCTTAAGGTAAGTAAAAATCCAGCTTAGCATATTGACCCTATTAAGAGGACTTCTACATGAGCTAGAGGTAGTCACAAATGAACAGAAACAATTTTTAGTTTCACAAAAAAGGCTAAATTTATTTTAAAAAGTACTTTAAAAGAGGGGATATGGCTGGATTTACAAAGAATAATGAGAATTGAGTTAATTGTAAAAATGTGATGATAAGAAGTAATAAAGGTATAAATCTTACCACTATAGTATTATTATTTTATTGGCAAAAATTCGTTCTGGTCAGTATCCTCACCCTAAAATAATTTAAACAAAAAAAAGAGCAATATTCAATTCAAACGCTACATAAAAATTAATAATTTTTGAACAAAAAAAATGTAAAAATGAGAATAAAAATAGCAGATTTGAGTAAAAATAATGTATAAAGCCTACTTTCAAAGCAACTATCAAAAGCATAAGGTTATAACTTATAAAAAGGGGCAGGAGTTGAGTATTCGACAGTTCATATAAGAGAACATAGAATTCGTGAATGTAATGCGTGACAAGAAGTTTGTTGATTTTGGCCATGTTGGGGGCTGAAACAACTAAATATTTTAAGAATAAAGATCCCCTTTTTATTAAAATTAAGAAAAATGATTATCGACTGCCATTTATTAGGATGTCAAAACGGAATTAACAAATAAAAGGGGATTTACCCATTCAAAAAATGCATTTTTTGAATGTCTATTTATTAAATCTTAATATCTTTTAGAATAAGAAATTACTAATGATACTTTTATTGTCAGGAAAAAATTAAATTAAAAAAAAAAAGGAAAGACAGTTCTCTTTTTTCTTGTTCCTCATTAACATCGCCCTCTAAAGTAAGAATTCTAACCTATTTTTGGTGTAAATTGATTTACAGATCATGGGAATAAAAATAACGATATTTATTTTTAAATTTTATTTAAATATTTTCTTCGCACTAATGCTACTTTAAATATTTAAGGTTCATCTCCTTATAGCAGTAATTCATTCACGCCCCAGAAGTCAAAGAGTCAAAGGTCTTAATTTAGTGATACCAAATCATTCCTCCCTTCTCTTCGCACTTGTGTTTTCTTTACAAAAACGGCATCTTTACTTTTCATTTATAGTATATTCTTATTTAGAAAATATAGTCATTAAATTAACTATTATATTTAACTTAACAAAAATCAATAAAAGGCCAAATCCCAATTAATCTTTTACTTTATAAATACACACAAGCCAATATTTTAATGACATATTTGAGTCAATTATAGGGTTCGTATTCAAATTTGTTGACTAGTTTACTTTCAATGCAATTTGTATTGCATATAAAGAATTGATAAAATATATTTTCTCTTATTACCTAATTTTTTCTCTCCTAATCGATCCTAAACAAAGTTAATTGTAAAAATTTATTCATTTTATAGGAGTTTTTAGCCCTTATTTTAAATAATTTCAAATCCCATCACTTTTTCTTAGAGATCAAATCCATTTTTTTAAACTTTAAAGCCATTTATTGAAGTTTCCTCAAGATTTTTTCATCATTTTTCAATTAAGTTTAATAAACATATCAATTCTATAAATAACCTTGCTTCCGTTTACGATGTAATTGTAACACCAGTGAAGTGGTTTTGATATTTTATCATCGGTAAGTAAATCAACATAATTGGTCACATTATTTAGTATCATACCAATTTTTGGATAGATGACATTTAATTACACATAGTTAAATCAACATTTATATAGGACTTTTTGAATATTATTGACTAGCAGTACCTGAACTAGAACCTAGCATTACTCGAAGTTATTAAACGTTAATAAACAGACAAAAACAAAGATATAAATTTGCTTTATTAATATACGAGGTGTGTTCAAACAATAAGATAAATTTTCAAATTTCAAGGGAAACGTATATTTGGTATACTATTTATATATTTTTATTTTAGTACATTAAAAAAAGAAGCATTTAATTGTTTAAAGCTACATTATATGTTTATTTTGTTTGTTAGAGGCATAATGGTTTGAAATATTTTGTGTGTTTGACAATGTTTTGCTATTGAAAAATATAAATCAAAGAATTTCCATGAAATTTTGTATACAAAATGAAACTAAGTTCTTCGAAAACACTTTAAATGTTGACAATAGAATACGGTGAAACTGTTTTGAGTATTAAAAAAAAGTATATCTGGTACAAACCCTTCCAGGATGGTTAAGAAGATGCTAATGACGAGCTTTACGCTGGACACATGTTAAAAACGGTGAAACAGTGAAGATAATTGTTTTTGTAAATAGTCGAATGACTACCATAGAAGATGCTGATAATATTTTTATTTTTATGGAAAGAATCGTCGCATCAGCATCGCTAATGACGTGTTGACAGATATCAATAATGATTTTGATTGGTCAAAAAGGTCATTATTGGTGACAAATCATGTGTATATGGTTATGATATCGAAAGCAAAGTCCAATCGTCCAGAGAGACCCATCAAAAGGACATATATATCACAAAATTGCCAAATATGTATAATACCATTATGACTCTCACAAACAAACTAAACATTTTATATAACTTTAAACAATAAATATATTATGTTCTTTTTATGTTATACTAACATAAAAAAAAATCTGGAATACCAAATATACATTGGCCACCAAATTTGAAAAAAGTAACCTTACTTTTTGAATACACATCGTTAATAGATAGCTCATAAAAAAAAAAACCTCAGATTACTCCCCGTTTTTCATGAGCATACTCACACGTAGTTACTCAAAACATAAATGTTTTCTCCTCAAGAATGAAATAATAATGATAACAGTTTGATAAAAAAAAACGAAAAATATTTATGCAGTTTGCCAACAACAACAAAAACCTCGCACGTTAAAAAATACTAAGGATTTACAAGCCAATATATATGTACAACCTTTTTCTTTTTAAATATAACGCATTAAGCTTAAGCTTCATACGCTTGTTGCTCAAAATAAATCTTCCCTAGACTGACAAATAAACTTTGCTTTATTAATATAGATACATATGATGTCAAAATGTTATTTAAATTATCTTTGAAATTAATATTTCATATATATATTTAATGTGTATAATATTCAATTTGAATCGCACATTACTTTCTCAAAGACAAAATAATATTTTCAGTTAAAAGTAATTTGTTTTTTATTGTTCTTCTTTCAGGTATGTGTGTATAAATTATGCTTTAAAGTAGTTTTAAAAAATGAAACTCATAGTAATATGCAAACCATTGGTTCCATGTTTTACAAAGTTGTTTACTATTCTGAAGACTGAATATTTCATTTGATATCTTAATCAAAAATTTGTGACTTTACTTGATTTGAGACCATTTAAAAAAACTTTAATATTTATTTGAATATTTTCAAAGGTTTCCTCCTTTTCAAAGGGCTTTCATAAAGAAATACTCAATTTAAAAAATAAATGAGCACTATAACTGTTCTCCATTAAAATATTGAAAGACTTTGACCTGTGAGCAAATATTCTACCGGAGAGTGGTTGATGACTTGACGCCAAAGATTTTGAATCTTTCTTGGACTTCCAAAATGAAGACATTTTTTTGCATCACTGGTGATTTACGGGATCATTGCCTTGTAGTATCAAAGTCTGAAAAAATAGGATGTAACTGTTTTTGACTATGTTTCTAGTGACATTAAAAGACATAAAGTCTTTAAAAATAACAAAATATACCGGAAAAAGGGATTTTTAGATGTAAATAGATATTTGATCTTCTACAATAAAGTCCCATGTGAAAAAAAAATGGCCTACGTTGCTTGAAACTACACCAATTTTTTTAAATAAAAAGGCTTTTATTATTTTTGTAAAGATTGAAAAAGCCTTATCTGATTTTGATACAAAAAGGCACCTCAATTCTGAGTCGAAAAAAGAAAAGTTAATAAAAAAAAATATTCAAAGTCTCTCATAAAAAAAAAGAAGTTCTAACACTGGCCCAGGTGATTCATAATATATAATCTTAAGCAATGCTTTTGATACGCCTTGATAGAATGGATTCATTGATGAATAAATTAGAGGAAACATCAATTAGTCAATTAATTTCAATTGTATATACTCTTTTAGATTTCTTATCGGGGGGTGAAATAGTCCAAAAACATAAACATAGTCCGAGAGTAACTATTAGCACTCAATCTTCTCCGTGCTTTTAATTGTTTTTTTCTTCAAAAAAATTCTTTTGTCCAAAGGGCATTTGTTTTACCTTCCTTGTGGTTTAATTTTTATTTATTTCCAGCAAAAAAAAAAAAAAAATCATGTTTCAATTATGGGCAGAAAAACTTAGAAGAGAGAGATTCTAATCTTGAACCCTTTTTATTGTTTAAGTAACTCATTTAGATTTATTTATTTATTTTGTTTTAAGATGAATATATGCTTATATATTTTACATAATTATCTAAAGGTGCCTTTTAAGAGTAGGTGTAACAGGTGCCTAGGTACATACGTCTTTAACTCATATTACTTACACAGAGTATTAATTATGAAGATTTGGTAACCAACTGCAATAATCCCATTGCAATTAAAATATATTTTATGATCCATGTCTTAATTCTACCCCATCAAAATGGTTGTAAAGGGACCGAAGGTCGCTTAAGCTTTAATGTGCCTCCGTAATTGCTCTGGGTAGGGATTCATAAAAAGTTTGATAAATCCACCGTTGCACTGTTCTTTTTAGCTTTATAAACATCTCTCTCTACCCATAAATATATTTGAGGTCTTCAAATGATTATCATTATTACTATTTTATAGGATATGTGAAGACCGGTTACTAAATTACCCTCAATGAAATATCCTAAACTTCCTTAAATGTCTACTTAAAATTATGGGCCCTTAAGTGTGATATGTTAATGAAACAAATGTTTAATATTTAAGTCAATGCCAAATTATTTATACTTCTCCTTCGGCTTCTGCATTGGTCAATCCTATTTTTTCAACCCAATTATTAGCATAACACATAAACAAGCTAAGATGTTTTATTCTCAAAAATGAGTGTGGATTACACATGTATTCTTCTACGAATTATCCTCAATTTTTGAGATAAAAATTATTTTCTTAGCTCTTTGGGTGTTGCAAATTGCACTTACATAGTAGGGACCCAAAACTTACATTACAAAAAGTTTAATTTTTATGACATCAACAAAAGAAAACTCAAAAGCGATTTGTGGTATCTTTAAATACTATATTCAAGTATATTTTTTTGTCAATATGTTCTCCATCATAAGTAATAAAAGCCTCGAGACGCCGGTGAAGAGATTGTCAGCTCTTGCCAATGAAGGCCGTGTCCATAGTGTACCAGGTTTGATAATGACAGCTCAGAACATATCCAAATTTGGATGACAGGCGAAGCAAATATTATTCTTCAAGACGCCCTATATAGGGGATTGAGCTCCGGCTGGAGGAGGGTCACATCGAGGTAAGGCATATTGTTGCTGGATAAGTTTTGGTTATTCTTGTTTGTATTGACCTGCAATGAACTTCTTGATGTTGTAGGAAGTCTGTATGGAAATGCAAACGGTCCCTTCAGCCTTCTCAGCACGGATACGGATGCGTAAGGGATCGACAACTTGTGGGCTTTTTTGCTTTTGCTCAGACATCAATTGTAAAGGAACATAATCTATTATTTAGTGCCAATACATACTGAAATAATCGTTATTGTATACATATCCATAATTTAATTATTGAATATTGATGTGGAGATCTAGATATTATCAATCGAGTGATATTTGAATATTACGACATCTTACACTTAAAGACATGGGATAGATACGTAACACGGTTACTTTGTTTCAGGTTTTGGTTGCTTAATGAAACATTGTAATTAAAAATAAAGAGGTTTTATTATCGTAATAACATGCTTCTGCAAATTTTGTCTCACAACACAGTAATTGTACAATAAAACAACGATAAATTGATGGATTTCATTTGAAAGGAGCCAAATGGGACCCATATATGTCTTTTAAAGCAAATAAAAGTTTTTAACTATAGTCAAAATTATTGAGTTTCATAAATCATTCCACGAATTTGAATAATATGTTCATAATTGACTCAAATATGTCTATGAACTATTGGCCTGTATGTATAATAAATTGTGATTTCTCCTTTTCTTGATTTTTGTTCCAGATTGTTTTCATGTGGACATACCACATATGTACGTATTTGTTTGATTATTTATGTACCTACTAGTGGTTCAATTTTTGAGGAACAGGAGAAAAGCTGGATTTCAATCCATCATGTTAATTATTAGTTATTAGTTATGAATATTTTTATAGATAGGCTACGAACACACCTTAATATATTTCCTGAATGGATTAGAGAAATAAACTACAACAAATAGATCATATCTAGAGTAAGAACGAAGCAAAATAATAATGTTGAAATGCCAAAGTACAACGAGCACTTCAATACATATTTTTGCATTAACATACCTATATGTACGTAATTTAATTCACCAGGTTTGAATCATAAAACAAATCATATTCAATAACCTTGTCTGTAAATTTATTACTACATATTATAATTTAAATAATAGTAATAATAATAACAGATTTTAATATCCTTAAATTTGCGTGCGATTCCTTACTTTAATTTATTTGCAAAAAAAAAAAGGAAAAATATAATAATTTAAGTTTATGATCAATAACAAAAAATATATATAAGTATAAGTTGTATATTATCAAGAAAGAATAACGTTGAGTAAGTAATAATCCATTAAATTATCAATACTAATAATATAATCTAGCTTGAAATTACTTTGTTCATGACTTATAGACATTCAATTACATATCTATGTACAGAGTGTACGCAGGATACGGGTCCGCTCAAAAAAATGGAGACTCTTTGCCCCAAATAATAAAATACATGTAATTCATTTTAAAAACATATTTTCTATACTCTGTTATAACAAATAATCGAATATAGCCGCCCTCAGTTTCCAATACGTCCTCCAGACGGCGCTGGAAGCCCTGGCATACACTGATGGATACTTCTTGGACATTGCAGCCCAGTTCTGGTCGACTTAGGCCTTAAGTTCTCGATATTTAGATGGCACACTTGATAGAGCTGACTCTCGATGAGCCACCATGTAGAGTAATCAAGAGGATTTAAATCTGGGCTCTTTGGTGCCATAACCTCTTTTCCCAGAATTGCATGCTGGTGGCCAACCACTTTTGGGTCAAGTTGACTGTGTGTGCCGGCATTATCTTGGCGGAACACGAATTTGGAGCATTTGGCCATTTCCAAGGCCTATAGCAGTACCTTGTTCTTTAAATTGTCGAAATAGTCCTCTGCAGTGAGCCTGTAGCCTGTTGGGAACAAGATGGGATCCATTTTTGCTCCATTTGAGTCCAGTTTTTGGGTCTACCACTCTTGGACTTTGTAATCATATCGTGGGCATCATGTAGGAGCTTCTTGATCGACAAACAGTAGCCTGGGATGATTAAGTAGGATTGATGACATCAATGCTACACCAGCGCGTAGTAGTGAAGCTACCTCAATACTCTTTCACTCATCGGCTATGGCCGTGGACGTTGACTTGATTGAAAAAAGTTTTTATTGCAAATAAATGTTGACAGTGTTAGCTATCTGGAACCGTAGCTACTTTTTCTCTACAACCGCCCAACTCCGATTTATAGGTAATTAAATTTGAGTCTCAATTCATTTGAACGGACCGGAGGGATATATATTTTTAGGGGGTGGGGGAGGGGCTTCATTGTCTTTTAAACCTCAAATAATTTAATAATTTTAATTTTTTTTTAAATCCATAGATATTCACAAAAATTCAAATATTGAATACATTGAAAAAAAAATTAAAAAAGTCATAGTTAGTTGAATTCTAAAATTCACAACTATTAAAAAAATTGTTTGTTTGGGGGAAGTTTGGATATTTGGGGGAGGATGATATAGGCCCTTCAGCCCAACCCCTGCAGACGCGACTGGCATACGACAAAGAATCAGAAAACCTTTATGCAAGTCACTCTTTAGCATGTAATACACTAAGAAGTGATGAATCCATAGAGATAAAATACATAGATTGATGATAGTTGAAAGGGAAATTCTTTGACGTCGCCACAGCAGACCAAAGAAGAAAAGTTGTTGACCAAAAGAATCAAAAACATAGTATTCATCTCTGAATCATATATATTCATACTAATTACATCAATTTGAAAATGTTATCCAGGCAAAAATGTATATCATATTGGGAAAACGTGAAACTGAAAGGATTCAAGGGACCACATTTCGGAGCATACACATTAATCTAATTTAATTTCAAAAACAACAATTAATGATTCTTGTATTAAATTATAGTTAAAATAATCTCCGAAATCCCTCATCAATATTTTGAAAGGGTAAATAATAAAATTATACTTAAATTTAAAAATTGTAATAAATAGTAATATACTTCATAAAATGATGGAATTTAAAATACTTGATCAACTTATTAAAATCTCTTCATTAATATAATTATAGTAATAAATAATAATAATTATTATTACTAAAAACATTTAAAATTATATATATTTGAAGCACCCTTTTTAACAAACCTATTTTCTACGATTCAAATGTTTTGGTCAACTATTTTTTTCCTTTTTGGAGGCGTCAACTACTTCTTCGTACTCTAAGTATTTTACCTCTATTTATGGATGGACCAGCCAAAATAAACAAACACACTAGTAGTCATAATTAGAGATGGAATTTGTGTAAAGAGTACAAAGAGAAGGGGGGAGCGGGGCATATGCTGGTACTGAATTAAGGGCATTGTTAATATCAGTTGCATGATTTTTGGAAGAAGAAAATGAAGAGGAGAGATGTTAACAAACCCAAGACGAACTATTAAATTGGGAACCGAAAAGAATAAAAAGTTTTAGAAAATAAGACAATTAATGGATAAAACACAAAAAAATACTAAAGAATAAAAAAGTTTATATTGTATAATCTTTGCTTAATTAGAGACATTTAATTATGTGTCTATGACAAAGAAAAGGAATATAAGTGACTAATTATAAATGTCGGAATACAATTAAAAATACTCGCGCAACCTTTTAAATATAAAAAGAGTAAGGTTGTGTGATAATTTATAAAGATTAAAGCTTCCGTTTGATTATTAGATAAGATATTTCATATTTTATTATTGAACATATTACATAATGTTTTGTCTGAACACACATTGATTATATTCAAATTTACTTAAGTTTATATTATTAGATACATATGTAACTGATATTTTTTCATATTAGAATATAGCTCCGTAATTCCTTTAATTTAAACATCTGATGAGATTTATGATTCAATTTTTATGTACATAGACATTGATGAAATGACTTCATATTATAAACAGTTAAATCTAATTATTACCTATATAACATTACATTTAACTCCCTGCAAGTTTTTGATTATTATCAGCTACATATTTTACAGCTCACATAAGTGTGTAATTTATTTTTTGATTTTGGTGGTGTTTCAAATACTGGTTTTTTATAGTGACATTTAATAACATTTTTATTCGTTATAAGAAATATAGTTACAAAGAGTACAGTTTGCAACCTGTGATAAGAAAATTCAATAGTTTTATTTCAAAATCTACATTATATAAATTTTCTCAGGAATGACAATATTAGCTGAATTGAGGTGAGCGTACTTTAAAAAAATAATGAATGTGCTGATATCAAATTCACAAGAATTGTGATCAAAATCATGATTCATTAAACAAGTCAAACAGTCTAAGGCTTGTTCACGGATACTTGATGTTGTTACATAGAAGAATAAATAGGAATATGTTTAACCTCTACCAAGCATTCTTTCTACTTGAGATAATTGAATTGTAATAACCCAATTCAGCATTAAAAATCAGGTTACAAAAAAGGTGGACAGGGGTGTATTCAGAGTTTAAACAATTGGCCACTAATTCATCCAAGTTGTGAAGTGTTTGATGTGCTAAGACATATTCAACTTTCTTAAAGAGTAATCTGATAAATATCATATACTAACTAAATGTATATAAAGGGTTGCAGGGATGTCCTCAGGGAGTGTGTTGGAGAGGTTGTGGACTACCCTTCACTTCCACAAATATAATCTTGCTTACGCCCCTGGGTTGAGAAAGGGGAATATATGACAAGAAAAATATAAACCGAGAAATCAAATGTAATTGAAAGAGGGGTGGGGATTAATGTTGATCAATCAAAAAAAAAAAATTCAGAAGATGTTATCATTATTGTTTATTTAATTCTTGAAAACATAACATCTTTGTACTTTAGTAATAACTAGTGAGTATGCCAATGAAGGACAAATATTAATAAAGAGGGGTTGCTAAGTCTAAGTTCATGTTGGACTTGGAGTAGAATTGAGGATTGATGTTGGAGTACTGTTCATGTTATATACGGAGTGAGATTTGTGTTTATTTCCTTTCTCTTATAGTTGCTAGTAGTTGCTTTAATAAAACGTCAGCTTGGCTAAGCTGCTCTCCAACCAAACATTTTTCAAATAATCAGGATTTATTTTATTTTTAAATACAGATAGGAAATAAAAATCACACACTTAATATATATTGATGATCCAAGGATTTTTGAAAAAAAAATTGAGAATTTTTTTTTTTTTGGAAAAAAACTTCAAATTATAAATTTTTTCAAAAAAAAGGTCAAAATCATCAACTATTCACAAATAATTATGCTTTTGGAAAACAAATTCAAAAATTAAATTTCTAATATGAAATTTTGTCGAAGAAAAAATTCAAATATTATGTTTTCTAGAGATAAATTTAATAACTTTTTAAATAAAATTATTTTTTTGCAAAAATATTGCAAAAATTTATTGAAAGTTCAAATTTTAAATTGCTTGACAAAAAAATTGTTATATCACATTTTCTAGTATCAACAAAAATTCCTTTATTTTTTTTTGGGGGGGGGAGGAGGTCTACAACCCCTCCAGCCCACCCCCTGTGGACGTTCTTGATTCAGTTATTGTATAATCTTCATCCCAAATACTTTTTTCAATTAGTTTTAGAATTATTCGTATCATTATTTCATTATAACATTTGCTTATACAAGTTGCAACTTGTACACTCATAAAAATAAAATAAATCAATTTTTATAATTGTGGTACGCTCTTGATAATTTTTGGAACTTAGCTGCCCAAATGATGGTAACTTGTAACGCCCCTGTTCCTAAGTATATGAAAAATTGATTTATTGGAGTTTTTTTTTTTTTTTTTTTGTAATAACAAAAAATTTGACAATGATTACGACATCATTCCTTAAAAAATATAAACATTAAGTATGTATTTTATGCTCACTTAAACCATGAAATTGTAGGTACATTTAATCTCAATTGAGTAATAGATTTTTATTCATTTTCATAAATTTTATGCACTTAACAAAGGCGGTAAGAGCATAAGTTGTAAATTGATAGATTTATCGTTGATAATTCTTTGGAAATAAACACATTCTACGAATTCTCTAATAATAATGAGTTTGTTGTTAAATATTGTAAAATCACATATTATTCAGATTAATAATTTCCTAAAATGTATAACTATTCCCAAAAAATTATTTATTTTTGGAAATAATTTCAAAAATTTATAGATATTCTCGAAAAAACTAAATATTTTGGAAAAAAAATTCAAAAATCTACATCTATTCACAAATAATTGGGGAAGAAAATCAAATATTAGATTATTTGAAAATATTTCCGACATGCGTTGGTATTCTCAAAAATTCCTTTATTTTTTTGGGGGGGGTTACCCCCTCCAGCCCACTCCTTGGTGACGCCTCTGAATTTTCTTTGTATATTTAGCCCTTATTTTTTATTTATTTATTAGTGTTTACATGAAAGAAAATACTGGAACAAGAAAAATGTCTTCTTCATTCCCGATATCTGGAATCAAATGCTTTCAAGTGATTCTTAATATTTCCATCACTGTAGCATGTATCCACAGGTTATCAATTGAATTGGTATTGTAAATTGGACACACTTAGTGTTATTGTACATGATTGTGTCCAAAAAAAGGATAAGTTCTAAGCCTTGGTGTTAAAATCATGGCTTCTACATGCATAACTAAAAATGATTTTTCGTCAATTTGATGCAACTTGAATGATTTCTTGCTAATTAATTTATGAATATTCCTATTATAAAGCAGTCGTCAAAAGTCCATCTTATAAGGGTAAATAATGTAATCGTCACATAGTCATAAATGTAATTATGCCCCTTTTTAATTAATTATGTTATGAAGATCTACATTTTTGGAATATGATACTTATCCGATGTTTGAATAGAGAAAGAAATATCCATTATATGAAAAATGTACTCTTCAATCTTTTAGTTTTCGGTCAAAATAAGGGGATTTTGTAGAGCAGAATAATTATAAAATGAATATGGAATTATAATATTTCTTGAGTCCATATATTCTTGTTTTGTCTTCTCAATATTAATTAATTAATTAAGTTTTCTTAATACCTAAAGAAATTCATTACAAGAGTGTTTTATTTCAAACATAAAAAATATATATTATCCACGGTGTGGTGTGACAACTTATTGTTTCAAAATAGTGAATGCTCAGAAGAATTTTCCCATAAAATCAAAAATAATTTTTCCAAAATGTATACCTCTCATTTTTTTAATTGATCTCATTTACTAAAATATATAAAAAGTTTTCGAAGACAACCATAACAGGTTCCAACGAGAGCTTAAAGGAAATTCGATGACTAGGATGGACTGATAAATTTACATTCAATTAAAGATTACACAATAATTACATTTTATAAATATATTTTAACTCGTTTGACTATTAGTAAAAACGTGTTATAATTTCCCCCAGTCCACCCTACTACAAATATAGTGATTATATTGAGTTTATCTTTCAGATTTAATAAATATAAGAACTCTACTTCATATATTGAAATTATTTTTACTTAATAAAACAATAAATCAATGTTATTTAAAATATTTTCTGTAAGTGTTTTTATATTACAGTAGGGATATGTACAGGGTTCGGAAGCAAAGCGTAGACTGAATGACTGATTTTAGAAAAATGTAAATATTTTATTTTTTTGTAAATTTTTGAAAAAATAAATTTAAGACACGACCTTTGTGAACATGTTTGCTCAATATGACCGCCTTCAACAGCAATCACAGCCTTGATACCGCGGCGGAAAGCCGTGCAGGAGTTGATGATGAACTTCTTAGACAAGTTGTTCCACTCCTTTACAATGAGGGCTTTCAGGGAGTCCATGTTCGGGTGAGAGGTCCAGTTAGTTTCTCGCTCCAAAGTCCCTCACGCAGCAAGGTCCAACTTGTTCAAATCTGGCGAAGATGATGGCCAAATGTCCTTGCGCCAAAAATCAGCATGTTGTCGGTGCAGAACTTCTGGCATTTGACCAATGTGTGCCAGGGTGTACCATCTTGGGTCCACACATAGTTGTCCTCTGGGTAGTTGGCCTTGAGCCATGGCAGTATGGTGAACCTCAGCACATTGTAGTAGGCCTCCTGGCCGATTTTCTCCCTAGCCTTAAAAAAGAAGGGAGGCTTATTCTTGCTGTCGGACGCCACGTCACCCAGGACCATTGTTTTGGCAAAACGTTTTGTACGGAACACCCCCTTGACCTTCTCTGTTGCCCCCCCAAGCCAACGGTCTTTCTGACGTTTGTAGACCTGGTCCACGGTGAAAATCTTCTCGTCAGAGAAATTTTTTACTGTGGATCCATTCGCCTTGATCCACGCACGAGCTTTCTTGCATCTCTGCAGTCTCCTTTCCTTCAAAGTGTCGATCATCAGGTGGCGTGGGGTCCTTGTGTAAGAGGATAACCCCAAGCCTTCCTTCACAGCCAACCTCGCCCACGTCAAACTCGTTAGAGACGCTACTCATGGATTTCGGGGGGTCCTCCTTGATCTTCTTTTTCAGGTACTCTAGAAACTCATAATTCAAGTTGTGTGTCCCCCCAATTCCTTCTATCCTTGACAGGTATTTTCCATCCTTTTTCATACATGGAGCGCTTCACAATGTCAATAATCTCTGCCACCTCAATTTGGGCATCGAGAAGGTCTGTTTATTATTGTTTACTTATGCCGAAAGGACAGGAGATTCGGAATATGCAGTAAAAATTACAAAACTTCTCTATTTTAATTTCATAATTAGCATTTATTAACAGTCCATGTTTTGCTTCTGAACCCTGTATATCTTTTTGTGTTCATAAATTCAGCGGAGTAGAGATTGCTTTTGTTCCTCATCTACTCTAATTAAGCCATGGAAGTATTTCGTCATCTTAAATCTTTTTATAGCCATATCATTAATTTTCGAAAAAAATATGTTCAAAAATAATCATCAATTTTTATATATACCATTATAAACAATATTAAACAGTCACATGATATGAAGTCCTATATCTTTTTTATATGATATCCAATTTCATATAATGATAAACAAGTTGTTAACAGAATACTAAATAAAGTTATCTTTAGACTTAAAAATATTAAAATACCAAACAAAAAACCATCAAATGCTCCATTTGATGCAACGTATCTTCTGCTGTGTGCCAATATATTTTCATTAGTCAAATTTACAACCATTTTTTGCATTAGTTTTTTGATCGACATCATCATCCTAAAATGAAAGGCAGGAACTTTGTCAGTCAAATACTATAAATGTTTCTATAAGGCAGCATTTGATATTGGTTTGTCTATCTTTTCGTAAGATTTCAATGATTTTAACAAGCATAAATCATTATATCGTGCTTTGACTACTAAAATAGTACTACTAAGATAGTTTTCGTGTAAGTTTCATTTAGATGTAAATTTTCCGGGCTACCCTACAATAAAGTCATCGAGTTGAGTTTATTTATCTTGTCTTCAAAATTATGTTGTCGCAAGGCGGCGCCGCTCTAAGTCGGTTTGTTTATAAACGTATATATGTAAACAATGTCATGCACCATTTCCACTTACGTTTTCTTTCTATTAGTAATGAAGAGATTTAAAAAAAAAATTACGATGCCGATTTTGATGCAATTCTAGTAAAAATTAGCGATTTCAATTTGATGCTAATTTTGATTTTTCAATATTAAAAAAAGAATGAATTTTCAGGAAATAGCTATGGATTTTGAAATTTTTTTGTCATTTGCTATGGATTTTTTTATCTTTTATTTAATTTTCAAATATCATGCTCCCATTCTCAAAAATATATAATTTATCTATGTATTTTTATTGTGAAAACATTAAAAAAAAAGAAACAGGAAATCAAAAGCAAAAACAAGTGAACAACTTTACGCAAAACAGTTAATTAAATTCATGGAACCTCAATTAAAAATAGCTTAATATGCAAAAAAACATATTAAACAAGGCATTATCAAGACAAATAAAAATTTGCATATCATCAAATTTATTGATCCAAGGCATCCTGCAAATTATTGGTGCTAAAATGTAGATTCAAAGGAATAGAAAACAATTTTATAAATATTGAGGTGTAAAATATCCTAGTTTTCTAATAGAAGGTTAATTAATAAAGCATATTTTTTCGAGAAGTGGAAAAGGCCAATTTTTTCTCCCAAACTATTTTCTCCCAAATATTGAGGTGTCTTCCTTCATTCTTCCAACAAGTATGCTCAATAATTATCTAATAATAATAATTCATTAGAGTTTATATAACATAAAAAATCGTCAATATATTATTATGTATAAAATTTCGACACTGATCAAGATGTTATCAATAATTTATTATGTTATGCCCATATTTCTTATTCTTTATAACATTCATTACATCATTAGAGGCTTCTCTTCCATGTGTCATTAGGTTGGAGCACATTTTTTTATTTTTGGAAATATTGTGCCCTTAAGTTATCAAATTTTTTGATTTGGTCTAGAGATAATTTTTAAGGAAGTGTTCAAAATTGTTTAAAGGTAAATAAACAGCTTTAAGTTTTTGACAATGTACCATTTGATTGAAAAGGTTCTGTTTTTGTTTCGAATATCATCTACATATTATAGCTTTTTTGATTAAAATAAGAAATTTAATGAAATAAAATTTATACTAAATATATACTTATTAATTTGTATGAAAATTTAGTATTTATTTCAACAGAAAACAATAATTGTTGTTAAATTAGTTGCAAGTTTCCGTCAATCTTTTTGTTCTTTAGTCGACATTTACTTAAGTAAACTAAAAAGTGTATATTTGATGACTTCGACCTTGTGTCCGACAAATTTTAAAGATAAATCTACATATAACCAAATTTTATCAAATTAACAAAGAAAAAGAAAAATTGTAAAATAAAAAAAGATTGTAAAAAAATTAATTAGGGACCAAACATATCGCAAATTTAAAAAAAATTTCCATCCTAATATGTCATTGCCCTTAGTTATGTCGTTTATATTCGGTTGTGAAATGGTTTTATATAATTTTTCGTTTGGTTGCAGGACAACAATGAATTGAAAGAAGATGGAGTCTAATTAACAAGTTGTACTTATGTAACATTTTTACATGAATATAAGATTTCAGGGCTCACTAAATCCCGAGTATATGCTTAATTTTCAGTTGGACTACCAAAATTTTATACTCCCTGTCCAACAAAATACCTAAAAATATACCCAATATCTCAGTAAGCTGAGGATGATAGGAGACAGCACCGTCCTTTTGTATGTTGCATGTGAGTCAGGCACTAGCTATAGATTGAGAATGACCAAAGATTTTATGAAATATTTTTCAAAAGAAGTTATTTTTTTGAGAATGGCTTTGTATTTTCTAATTTTATTTTCTTAAAAAAATAATATTTGGAATTTGTTTATAAAACAATCCCCTCCCCCCTAAAAAAATCAATAATAATAAAATACTGTATTCTCCCTTGTGGCACAGGCCTTCCTCTCAATGGCACGCCAGATCTCATAGTCAAGATGTTTTGAATCTAGATGAGAACAGAGGCTACATTGATCAGCACCAAATATTTGCAAAGTTATCTTCACACAACTCTTAAAGATTTTTCCCTTGTGCCTTCCAGGCTTCCTTTCAATGTTATTTTTGTCGTCCTTGACGTTCTGATTCTTTTTAATATGACCCTTAGAGCAGGGGACAATACAGAAGATCGTACTATAAATCCCTCGTCAAGAAGCGCTGACAGACAATTTCCTTTAGGCCCCATCTCAGTTGTCCTAAGTCTTACGGAAGACATTTGTTTTACCAGAATTGTTTGTGTTCATTGCTATTATTTAATATTATGAAAAAAACGGGTAAATTATTTAGCAAGTCAATGAAATTAGAAAATGCCGATTTACGGAGAGAAAAAAAAATGCAAGAGGCGTGCGCTAAATTCTAGAAGTGTTTTGGGTATTCCCATGAAAATGCTGAATTTTCTATTCTTAAATGGGCAAATAAATTTAACGTCATTTATATTTAATGTAGCTAAATTCTTAATCTTTCACCCAGACTAAAAAAAAATTCAATCCGTTGCTTTGTTTAATTGCACAAGTCGCAGGAAATAAGTCCTTTTAAAATTACTATATTGGAGCAAATATAAGGTATAATGGATTTTAAAACAATCTTTTACATACTATTTTGTTAAGTTTTTAATTAATTTGTTAATGCGAAATACGTAAATTTTAACCGTACATTGGCACTTTATTTCATATTAAACAATTCAATTGTAGGTATTTAAACAAATCCCCCCCAAAAAAATTCCCCTTCAATCTTTTTTTTGGAAAGAATATCTTTTAATGTAGGGGCCCTATTTTTTTATTCCTTGATTGGGGGGACTACAGCTCCTGTAGCCCCCTCCCTCCTACTCACACACCTAAAAAATTGTGTTATGTTATATAAATATCATATTTCATTAGATCACAGATTTTGGTGTAGGTTTCAACATAATCAGTAGGAAAAAAAAGAGTGAAATTTCAATGATAAATTCGTCATAACTTCCTTAATATTGAAGCAAAATACATGATTTTGGTACTATTATTTATTAGATATAACAGGTTTAAAAGGAAAAAAATGTGTTTTTTTTGTAACATATTAAGAATAAATAGTAAAATGTAGTAGTTTAAAATAGTGAGCAGAGAAGAAACTAGAGACACAAAAGAGGACATGTCGTAAGATGATGAGTCTGTTCCCTTGACAACGAATTATAGCATTTTCTACCCTGCCAGAATAAACGATTTTATTTTCTTCTTCTATGTTTATAAAAGTTCCAAAAATGTTAATTAGGACGTTAAATGTGTGACCACTTGCATTTAAATATTAAAAACAACAACAGGTCCTGTTTTTTCAATTTGGGGCCATCAAAACCTGAAATGTATTTGAAAGGAACAGTGAAATTTTGCAAGCCTATTTGAGTCCTTTAACTTGTTCATACTCATTTTTTTACAGAGGAGAATCTAGGGGGGGGGCTGGAGGGGCTGTAGCTCCTCCAAACTAAGGAATTTTTACTAATTTTTTCCTTTATGTAGCCTGAAAAAATTGCTACACAAATGAAAGGGCTAAACATTTTTATTTCTATTTTTTTCTTTAAAAAAGTCAATTAAAATTATGCAGAAACACAAAAAATTTAATATTTGAAATTTTTGGGAATGGCCAAGAATTTTTGATTTTTTCTTGTTCATAAAATTTAATATTTGAAATTTTATTTTTAAATTTTTTGTGAAAAGCTGTGGAATTTTGAAATTTTTTTCCGTTAATAAATATTTGAAATATTTTCAAAAAAAATTAATAATCCAAATTTGTCCCTACAAAATGTAATCTTTGAAATAAAATAAAAAACTAATTTTGTAATTTTTTGTAAGAAGCTGTTGATTTTTGTATTTTTTTCCACAAAATTAAATTTTTAACAAATATTTTTGGATTTTTAAATATATATTTTTTTTTAAAAATAGTTGTGGATTTCGGAAAAAATAAATTGAAGAAATTTAATAGTTGTAATTTCAATTTTGTCATTTTTTTTCTAAGAAGTTTAATTTTTTGTTGACAGCTGTGGACTTTAAATTTTAATTATAACACTCTGAACACCTTGGGTTAATATCATGTTTAAGATATAAATCTAGGCATTAATCTTATATTAAAATACCTGTTGTAATGTTGACTATCAATGAATGGGGGATTAACAAATGATTATTTTGAAATTCGTTCTAGGTATTATACACCGTCATCGACCTATGGGTCACATTTCAAGGACGTCAACAGAACTTTTTTATTTTTTTATTATTATTTATTTTGTTAGGGGAGGCTTGGTTTTTGGAATTTTTTTCAAAAAAAAAAATTGGAAAAATAAAGTTAGTAGAAAAATATTAAATTTTTTGGGAAAATAAATTAAAATCCACAGCTATTCATAAAAAATAAAATAATAATAATCGAAGAAAAATGTCAAAAATCCATAGATAATGACAAAAATTATATTTTTTGGTAAAAAGTTTCAAGAATCCAGAGCTGTCCACAAGAAATGATTTTTTTTTGCAAATAAATTAAAAAATTAAACGTCAAATATAAAAATTTTTTGTACAAAATTTCAAATATTAAATTTTTGGAAAAAAATTTCAAAAATCCATTGATATTGACAGACAATTAAATATTTGTCAAATTTAATTAAGTTACAAATATTAAATTTTTGTAGAAAATGTCAAATATTAAATTTTCTACTAAGAATCAAAAATTATTTAATGGGGGGGGATACAGCCGCTCCTGCTTCCCCCTGCGGATTCCCCTGCATTTATATTGGAAATACATATTTATAAATTTCGTAGCGCTCTATAACCAATTTTATTGTTTTTTCATTCCTTACATCTTTTCCTTTTTTTGTATTAAAAGTTGGGGGAAGTTCAAATCAAGTTCCATTTAAGCCCTATTTTGAGGAATCAAAAACATCTTGATTCCACTCTAGAAAAAATAATTTTTTCACCGACGATACGTATTTATAAAATGTCATAAGAAGAAACCCGCCAATGTCGTGAGTATTAAAACCTTTTAATACTTCAAATAATAGATATTAAACATTCTAAGTTTATAAACTATAGTGTGAAGGTCATATAGAAGGTCAACTTCTGATTTTTTATTTTAGCGGGTGTACTGGGGTTAAATTTTTAGGGTGATTTATTAATTCAATCTTCTGTTGTATTTTAATGGAAAAGTTATGTTTGTAAAGTTTTTAGTCTTCAAATGGGGGTTTTCACCTCTACATGAGGCTTGAATTTTAAAGTTATATTGCAGAATTTCAAAACTTTAATTTAAGTTCATACTCCCAAGTGATACATAATAATATAATACTTTAGCGAATACTAAAACGATCAATTTGATTATAATTGACTAAAGTAATAAAAATTACTGGAATTTTTTTTTTTAGATTGCTTAAAATATGCTCTTGCATCCGAAATCTTGTCTAAAATTTAATTAGCTCATTTTCATAAATTAACCCCACTCCCTATTAAAATTAACTTAGTAAATCTGTGTATATTAAAAATCATTTATATTTTAAAGTACAATATATATAAGCAACTATAAAAAGTCGGATCAAAAGGAATTAAAAAAACAAGAATAAATACATTTTAAAAACACCGAGTTCTCAATCTACTAGTTTTTATTTAGAATAATTATTTTTATTTCTACGACAATACTTCCTCAAAATATAATTAATCATTAATTTATTCCTTTCCTTATACGACTTTGATTCACTACACATTAAGATAAAAAAAATCATTTTCTAAATATACTGGGTGCATCTTTAGTCGGGAAATATTTTGGACTTCGTAAAACAAATGAATCTCATACAACACCTTGTTACCAAATGTACAATATTATAAATTAGAATTTATATTCCATTTTATTTGTCGAATATTCATTCCTTAGCCTCAATGGCGTAAGACCTTCCAAGATTTATCAATTTCTGAAGGATTCGTTCAAGTACATATGTATGTACTTTTTCATCAGATTTCAGGCTTAAATTATTGCTCTAATGTTATTTCAAGTATCTTGGTTAAATTCGCGACCATATATAGTAGGATTTGGTGTAGATTAAGAGATGAAGCCGTAGCCCCCCCACCCCCACCCAAAAAAAAAAAAAAAAAGAAAGAAGAAATTTAAAAAAATCACTTCTATCAAAAAAATAATTAATTAAAAAAAGTTCATTGAAGTACAAAAAAATTTGTAAGAACTTTTTTTTTAAAAAGGTCATTTGTGGGAGAAAAAAAAATGAAAAGAAAAGTGATAAGGAGTAAAAAATGGCGAAATTATTTTAAGCTGTTATAGTACCTATAACCAATATAATATATATTAAGATAAAAGAAAAATAATCAAACTTGACAGAAGCGTTTTAAGTAGAAGAAGTGTTAATTACTTAATTCACCCATATTAATTTTAATATCACTAGACATGATGGATTTTGTACAAGATTCATGGAATGAACAACAATATGTAATTTAATTAATATTTTGAGAGATAATAGCCAACAGAAATGTTTGAGGGGCTGAAACCTTCCCATTGAGTTGTCTCCCACCATACGTACTACAATTAACCAAATTGAATAAATACATAAGTGTCAAACATTAGAGTGATTTTTGTCATCATTAAATATGTATATATTTACATTTATTCAATAAATAAATAAATATTGATGGAATTGATTATTGAAAAAAGAAATTTACATACAATATGTTTGCCTTAAAGGTTAATGAAGTCCGTGCCGGATTCTCATTCCTAATTGGATTAAATGAGTATATAAAGCTGTAATATTCATATTCTATGGATAAATTCAAGTAACGACATTATTACAAACATAGTTACATATTCAAATACCATTGTATGAATCTAGAAAAATACACATAAACAATCGTTGAATCAGCCCATAAGTCACTTGTTATAGTTTGCATAACTTGGCTTGATAACCATTGGAAGTATGAATTCACATCCTAGATTTATAAATTCAAGAATTCGAGTCATTCGACTCTGTACGTAATTCAGCCTGTTTAGTTTTCTTTGGACAGGAAAAAAGGTTTATCAAGAGACAAAGACCATCCTTCTCTTGCAATTTCAGATTGCTCCAAATGTACAGAGATTATTTTCTTACTCTCTTAAACGACCCCTTCTTTGACTGACTCCCCAAATCTTCTTTGGT